>NW_016809273.1:3041235-3080261 GCF_001698545.2 Rhinopithecus bieti
TAGACTGAAATATGTTTAGCCTTTCTATACCATATAAAAATAATATGACAAAAGTACAAATTTAAACTTATGCTTTTTTAATAAGTGAGTTTATCTCATGATTTTTAGTTAATAATTTTCATATCTTTAATATTGAATGCCTTCAATCTATTAATATATTTAATATTTAAAATTAATATGAGTTTAAAATATGTATTACTTAGCATAGCGTTAAGATTGCAAGTTACCAAAAAATTTTGGAAACAGTTTTCAGGTGGACATACTATAATAACAAACAAAACTAACCATCACGTCTAGTTATTTTTTAACATACATATATTAAGCAATCACCAAACATCACAGAGGCAAAGAAACTAAAAAGTTAAGCATACGGTTTTTTTTTCTTTTTTTTCCTGCCATGCTTGATATACATTAAGCAATTCTTATTCTCTTGTTTTTTGGTGGCAAGCAGATGAATAGAACTTTTTATTTCTAAATTTATTTTTAAAAATTGATATTTTAACTAGATTAATATTCATTAATGGCACTGGTACAACATTTTCATTATTCTTAAAATAATGGATTTGAAATGACGGGACAGAGGACTATGGATAACTAGTGGTAGTGCTACTCTTTTTATTTTTTTGAGACAGAGTCTTGCTCTATCGCCCAGGCTGGAGTAAAATGGCTAGATCTCAGTTCACTGCAACCTCTGCTTCCTAAGTTCAAGTGATTCTCCTGCCTCAGCCTCCCAAGTAGCTGGGATTACAAGCATTTGCCACCATGCCTGGCTAACGTTTGTATTTTTAGTAGAGATTGGGTTTCACCACATTGGCCAGGCTGGTCTCAAACTCCTGACCTTAGATGATCCACCCGCCTTGGCCTCCCAAAGTTCTGGGATTACAGACATGAGCCACTGCACCCAGCCAGTAATGCTACATTTATACACCATCTACTTTTTTCTTTTGGCCATGCGTACAGCACTCCAGACTGTTTTTCCCACTTCCTCCCTTTCTCCTTTTCTTCTCTTTTCTCCTCTCTCCATTGTCCTCCTCTGCTCAAACATGGTACAGTTTCAACAAAAGAGGAATAAGGAAATACTCCTTTCTTTGAGTCTCTGATTTCATCTCTCATAATAAACCTCAGACAAGATTTCTTCAAGTAATTCTGTATTCCTAAAGAAGCTTTTATCATGTTAGCCTTGAAGCACCTTCATGTATATGTATGTTCATACATTCATTTTTCCAAATACTTGTGAGTACCTCACTAATTCCTGGAGATATATGAGAATACATGCTCCTTTCCCTCAGGAACCCATTATCTGCCATCCTTTCTATAAATTAAAAAACGGTACTTAAAATAAGAAAGAAACAAATAGTAACAACGAAGTAGAACTGGGATAATTTCTTATTTTCTTTCCTGTTAGATTTCAAACCTCACTGTGTCACTATCTACTACCTTGGAGTCTGGAGAACACTGAATGGATGAATGGATGGATGGACAGAAGGATGAAATAGATGGATTAATGAACATTATCTGCTGACTGACATTCAAAGTCCTTAGCATATAGTCTTAGGTTTTCAAAGAGAGTCTGAGCCTGCAGAGCAAAGAAATGGAAAATTTGAGAGCTTTTTATAATAAGAAAGTGCATGTCTTGTTATAGACATATAATGAATATATGTATTATAACAGCACCAGGTAAATTGCCTGTGTTTAAGAAATACTTGAACTTTTGAATAGCTCATAAAGGGAATGAAGAAAAAAGAAAATTTGAGAGCTTTTTGATGGCCAAGTATATATGTAATGTTATATATATGTGTGTGTGTGTACATGTATATGTTTATATACATACATATATGTAGGTATACATATACGTGTATATGTTTATATACACATATATATGTAGGTATACATATACACACTATATAAACATACATGTATATATGTATGTATATATATGCTTATACACACTATACATACTCTTATATGCACACAAATATATAATAAGTATATGCACATATATAATCACATAATTTCTAATACTTTATAGTTTATTGAATGACTTAAGTAACTGCTTAATTTTTCAAGAGCTTTAGGTGACTTTGTTCAAAAGGTAGGGGTAATGTCAGAAGTGGATTAGACTTTGGTTCCTGAACATACAACACAATGTTTTTACTTCAACATGTCTCACCTTTATCTCTTTATACATATTTTCTCCTTTCTTCATTATCAAACATATTCGACATAAGTTAATAATTATTATTCTGTTTTAATCTGGTCTCAGAAAGCCAACAGCTGATTCTTTCAAAGGCATGCAGATAATGTAGAATTAGAATTTCTTTTGACAGAAGAGGTGGAAAATCATAGTGGCTGGAACATCTTCACATTTTCACAAGTCTAAATAAAGCTGGTCTTTGCTATTCTCTCGAAGGATTCACTGTAGAATGTGAGGAGAAAGAAGCATCTGTCATACTGAGGCATGGGAATTGTTGGCATCACATAGGCTTTTTCCACCCAGCAGCAAAGCAAATATGAACCTGGCATCCTGTGGATTTCCATGCCCTTCCTGGTTTGAATCTTTGATGTGTCTGATGGGTCTGCCAGTTTCATAACTTGCTTTACTTTTAACTTTGATTATTTTTAGTTTTTAGATAGTTATATTTTAATGTGGTTGACCAAGACAAACAGGATACATGAAAGACTTTACTTATTTTTATTGAGGCATATTTGAAAATAAAAAATTGTATATATTTAAGGTGTGCAAGTTGATGATTTGACATACATATACATTGTGAAATAATCACTACAATCAAAGTAATTAATATATCCATCACCTCAGAGAGTCCTTCCTAACTTCCTTCCTTCCTTCCTTCTTTCCTCCCTCTCTCCCCTTCTTCCTTCCTTCCTTCCTTCCCTTCCTTCCTTCCTCCTTCCTCTCCTTCCTTCCCTTCCTTCTTTCCTTCCTTCTTCTTCTGTTCCTTTTTTACCTTTTGTGGTAAGAACATTTAAGATCTACAATCTTAGGAAATTTCAAATGCACAAAAATATTATTAATTTTTGTCAGTTTATCGTAAATGTAGATCTCCCAAATTTTTTCATCTTACATAATTGAAAACTTGTACCCTAACCACCATCTCTCCATTTTACCGTCCTCCTCTAGCCCCTGATAACCTCCATTTTATTCTCTGCTTCTATGAGTGGAACCAGTCGTGGATCCTCACAAGGGGTGCCAAGCATACAAATGAGGAAAGGATAGTTTTCTTCAATAAATGGTGTTAGGAAGATGGATTATCCACATGCAGAAAATAAAATTTGACCTTACATCATATACAAAAATAATTCAAAATAGTAATAGACTTAAGATAAGATTAATGACGTTAACATTAAATGTAATATTTTGAAACCGTGGAAACTACTAGAAGAAGCATATGGAAAACCTTCTTGAAATAGTGGTTCTGGGCAATGATTTTTTTTTGGATTGTGATACTAAAAGCATAGGCCAACAAAAACAAAAATGACAAATGATATTAAATCAAACGAAAGCTTCTGCAATCAATAGACTTGAAAAGCATCCTAAGTGAATGAGAGAAATAATTTGCATACCATATAGCTGATAAGAGTTTAATATCCAAAATATATAGGAACTCATTCGAACTCATAGCCAGGCCAAACACCAAATATCAAAAATAAATACTGCATTAAAATGGTCAAAGGACCCAGAAAGATATTTTCCCATACTAATGTCCGAGAGTATGTGAAAGGTGCCCTCAACGTCGCATAATATCAGGGAAATGCAAAACAAATCATCCTCACACGTTAGAATGTCCTGTCATAAAAAATATAAATATAGGGTGGGCGCCGTAGCTCATGCCTGTAACCCCAGCAATTTGTGAGGCTGAGGCAGGTAATCATCCAGGTCAGGAGTGAGACAGCTGATCAACATGGCAAAAACCCCGCTCTACTTAAAAACTACAAGAAATTAGCTGGACGATGGTAGCGATTCCCTGTATCCCAGCTACTTGGGAAGCTGAGGCAGGAGAACTCGCTTGAACCTGGGAGGTGGAGGTTGCAGTGAGCCAAGATCCAGCCATTGCACTCCAACCTGGCAACAAGAAGTGAATTCCATCTCTCTCGTCTCTCTCTCTCTCTCTCTCTCTCTCTCTCCTATATAATATATATAATAATATGATATATGTTGTGGTGTGTGTGTGTTGTGTGTGTGTGTGTGTTGTATGTATGTATATATGTGTGTGTGTATGTATACATCTGTGTATATAATGGAATATTACTCAGTCTTAAAAAAGAAGGATATTCTGTCATTTGCGATAACAGATGAAACTGGGGGACATTATGTTAAATCAAATAAGTCAGCTAGAGAAAGACAGATATTGCATGATCTCATTTATATGTGGAATCTAAAAACAGCTCAACTCATAGAACCAGAAAGCAACTTATTTTTATTGTACAATTTGTTCCTAGGTTAAATTTATAGTTTTATAATCTTAAACATCTCGTAGAGACAAGTTTGATTGACTAGTAAATCGATGTAGAAAAACTTGTAACTCTGAAAACATATCTGCTTTTATTTATCGAAAATCTTAAAACTAGCTTTATATATCAAAGAATATCCTATCTCATGTGAATCAAAAAAAAAAGAAGAAAAAGAAAAAATTTGAATGTTTCTGTATTTCTGAGAGTTTCAGGAATAATTAATTTACATAAGTGCTCATTCCTCCCTAAACAATTTCGAATAGAACTCCTTTAATGGGTTTTATAAATTAATTTGGTAAAATTACCTGGAGATGGAAAAGAAAAATATGTAACATACATATTAATATATACACATACACATACATACAGATAGACACTAAGAGACATAGATTTTATTCTAAAATTGTAGCCACAAGTCAGTAAAATAGTAATACAAACTCACTGCTTTATATCCACTTCATATTTTTATCTGAATTGTATTTCACATAAATGGGACAAGTTGAGGTTACCTATTCAGTATGAGGGCAAACACTTCTCACCAGTATTTGTGGAGAAGGCTTTTTAGATTTCCTTTGCCCTGACATGTAATCTTATGGTGGCTGTAAGTTCCATTTTAGGGAAGTGACTGGGGAAATATCCAGCAGTTGTCTGGATGTCTTCAAAGCCCATCTGAGTGGATAAAATATTCAGTTTATTGTCAAGTAGACTTTTTTCTTTCCAACCTCAGTTATTTGCTTTTGGAGGAAGCTGAGTACCTAGCAACAAAGGGACCTAAAGTTCAGTGATTAAGAGGCTGACATGGAAAAGGATAGGACCTTGGAAGGGAACCTTGGAATTCAGGAGAATTGAATGAGGATGGGAGGTGGCAAAAGGACTGTGGAAGAGCAGAAGCAATGGGGAGAAAGCGACCTTGGGGAGCCAGTGTGGGAAGATCAGAAGTTTCCTGAAGAAGCCAGTGAAATTCCAAATTATCCTCAGCAGATCATGCCAAGAGAAGGTTGGGCAGCACTGGCAGAACATAGAATCAGTAGGGTTTTGAGAAAGGAGTGTTCGTCGACAAGTTCCCATGGAAGGTGCAATATAAAATAGAAAGAGCGGACAGGCCTTAGAAAATCACAACTCCTCTCAGGCTGTGAATATCAACTACTGATTAGGCCAATTTCTCACTTTAGAGCACTTAAAAAAGTCACCTTCTGTCCTTAGAGCACTTTAAAAAAATCATTTGTTTGGGACAAACAATAAATATTCCTGGCAGGACTTAACTCTTTTTTTAACCCAAGAATACATCTATTCCAAGTGACTCAAAACCAGTAAGCCTTTTATGACTTATCCATGGACAAAAGAGGTATCCCAAAAGAAATGTCCAAAGATACAGACCTCCCAAGATCCAAAATTATTTCCAAAGATAGCCAAAGGGAAAACAGATGAAGAAACCACCCTCTCCACCTCACTAGAGACAGCAAAAGGTTGGTAGGACATTAGCAGCAAATGATGTGCAAACTATATTTCTGTCCAGCCTACTCTTGGCATCCCCAGTGTAATGGTTGACTGCCTGCAGATGTTGGCCCAACAATCTTTCTGCCCAGACAGTTAGAAAGTCAAGCCAAGTTTACAGGACATCAAACAAGATAAACAGGAAACTAATATTTGTCCCTGAGAAAGGATCAATAACCAATGAATACCCAAAAAACAAGTTCACAAGAATCACAACTCAAAAAATTTGTTCTTACAAATACTTTTCTCCTGCAAATCTGAATTTGGAAAGGCTTTATTTATAACCACCTTCTCTTAATCGGGGTCTATGGACAGAGACCCCGGAAACTGATATGGTAAGAATTCTTATCCTTTTTCAGATTTGATGATTGTCCCAGACTTCAACTGCAGTCTCTGGGGTGAGTAGAGTATTCCAGGTTTTTTCTGCCTCTTTGTGGTCAACAAAAACTGTAAGAGAAGGAGAAAAATCTTTTCATTCTTTCCTTCTAGGTTCTCAACTGGAGTTTTATAACAAAAGACAGATTACGAGGAAAAGATCATACTAATTCATTTAATATATGTTTTATGTGACATGGAGCTTCATAAGGAAATGAAGACCCCTAATAAATGGTTAAGCCGAAGCGTTTTTATACTAAGTGTGATTAAGAATGGAGAGTTAAGGGGAAAAAAAGTAATAGGACAAAAGGGTATGAGCTAAGTGGGGTAAACTGGAGGAAACTTAGTAAGGCTTATTCATTAAGATTCCTTTTGGCATTTCTCCATCTTCAGATGTAAGGAGACTCCTTTCCTTCTGGTATAGTGAGGGCATCTCTCACAGAAAGGTCTTATGACCTGCTTCAGCAAAGTAGATCAGAAAGTCCTTCTAGCATCTGCCATTTCTCAAATTCCTTCAGCTAAAAATATTCAGTTTGCCACAGTGTCCTAGTTTGGGGTAGCATATCCTGAACCCCATCAAAGGTAGTAGTATTCTGGAAACCATCTCTGAGTTAATGAATCACACCAAAAGCATGTTGCAGGGAATTTTATGTGGTTGACCCACCCCTAGAGCACTATTAGGAGATATACCTAATGTAAATGATGAGTTAATGGGTGCAGCACACCAAAGTGGCACATGTATACATATGTAACAAACCTGCACATTGTGCACATGGGCCCTAGAACTTAAAGTACAATAAAAAAAAAGAATTTTTCCCTTTAATTTTTTATCAAAGAACACCTTTAGATCTAAGTTTCTCTAGTATTTCTCTGATGCTCTTTTTGTTCTTAGGTTTCTCCTCCCTTCTTGTTCTTGTTCTTCTTGTTCTTGTCCTCCTCCTCCTCCTCCTCCTCCTTCTTTTTTGGTAAATCTCTCTCATCAGTGCAGTCCATGTATGTTAAGCATCCAAAGAGCTGCAAAGTCTTCTCAGCCAACACATTTCTTTTTGTAAAAAAAAACTTATGAAAATTTAAAACATACACAACAGTAGATACAGAAATATGATACCCCATGTACCTATCAACAGTTTAAACAATTGCCAACTCATTTCTAAATTTGTTCACATTAACTATTTAGTAACCTTCCCTTTTGTAGATTATTTTGAAGAAAACCGTGTATTTCATATAGCTTCATCTGTAACATTTTCAACATAAATGAGAGGAATTCTGCTTTTAAAAAACCAATATTGTTATCACACCCTCCTTCAACTCGCCCTCGCCCATAAAAATCACAGTTATTGTTTAGCATCATTAAATATCCAGTGCTCCCATCTCTCTGATTGCCTGTATTTTTTCTTTCTTTGTCTGTTTGTGTTTTAGTTTAGTTATATTAGGATTGAAATAACAGAGCCAGCCTCTGGTGCAGCACTATGGGACTACAGGTGTGCACCACTATGCCCGGCTAATTTTTTTGTATTTTTAGTAGAGGTGAGGTTTCACTATGCTGGTCAGGCTGGTCTTGAACTCCTGACCTTGTGATCCACCTGCTTCAGCCTCCCAAAGTGCTGGCATTACAGGTGTGAGCCATCGTGCCCAACCCCAGGCCTGGTGAATCTTTAGATGGGTATTTCTGAAGTGTATATACTGTGCAAGGAAGAAAGGTGTATGTGATTAGGATATAAAGTATGGTGAAATATCCTGGAATTCAATGCTTTTAAAATATAGCTTAGGAGATAAATCACATTGATGTGAAAACAATGTGTAGCTCAGAGGCTATACAGCTTGAATAATACTGTTTTCAAAGGCAGATGCCTAGAATATAGTAATTTTCCCTCCCAAGAAAGAATCAACCATAGATTCTGGGGATGTTAAGGTTTCAGGAGACTTCAAACACTGTGTGGTCGTTCCTCTTTATTTATTACTATTATGAGGTTTTTTTAAAGTTGTTTAAAATTAATATGGATACATAATGGTTGTATATATTTATGGTGTACATGTGATGTTTTGATACAAGCATACAATGTGTAATGATCAAATCAGAGTAATTGGGATCCACCTCTCAAGCATTTATCATTTCTTTGTATTAGGAATATTCTAATTTCACTCCTTTAGTTATTTCGAAATATACAATAAATTATTGTTAACTATGGTCACCTGTTGTGTTCCTGAACACTAGATCTCCTTCCTTCTATCTCAGTGTATTTTTGTACCCATTAACTATCCCCTCTTTGTCCCAGGCCTCATTTTCCTTCCCATCCTCTGGTAGCCACCATTCTACTTTCTATCTCCATGAGTTCAATTTCTTTTTTAGTTCCCACCTGTGAGTGAGAAATGTGATACCTGTCTTATTTCAATAAACATAATATTCCCTAGTTCCAGTATATTTTTGAAAATTGCAAGATGTCATTTTTTATGGCTGAATAATATTCCATTGTGTATATGTACCACATTTTTCTTTATCCATTCATTTGATGATGGACACTTTGGCTGATTCCATATCTTGGTGATTGTGAATAGTGCTGCAATAAACATGGGAATGGAGATATTTCTTAGATAATACTAATTTCCTTTCATTGGCATATACACCCAGGAGTGAATTTCCTGGATCATATGGTAGTTCTGTTCATAGTTTTTTTAGAATACTCCATACTGTTCTTCAGAGTGGCTGTACTACTTGTATTCCCACAGAGTATGGAAGTTCCCCTTTTGTTACATCTTTGCCAGCATCCATTATTACCTGTCTTTTGCATAAAAGCCATTTTAACTGGGGTCAGACGATGTCTCCTTGTAGTTTTGATTTGCATTTCTCTGATGATTAGCAATGTTGAGCATTTTTTCATATACCTGTTGGCCATTTTTATGTCTTCTTTTGAGAAATGTCTACATAGATCTTTTGCCCATTTTCTAATCAAATTATATGTTGAGATGTTTGAGCTTCTCATATATTTTGTTATTAATCCCTTGTCAGATGGGTAGTTTGCAAGTATTTTCTCCCATCTGTGGATTGTCTCTTCAGTTTGTTGATGGTTTCCTTTGCTGTACAGAAGTTTGACTTGGTGTGATCCCATTCGTCTATTTTTGCTTTGGTTGCCTGTGCCTATGGGATGTATTAATCAAGTCTTTGCCCACTCTAATATCCTGGAGATTTTCCGCAATGTTTTCTTGTAGTAGTTTCATAGTTTGAAGTCATAGATTAAGTCTTTAATCCATTTTGATTTGATTTTTGTATATGGGGAGAGTTAGGGGTCTAGTTTCCTTTTTCTGCATGTGAGTATCCAGTTTCCCCAGCACCATTTATTGAAGAGACTGTTCTTTCTTCAATGTATATTCTTGGAGCCATTCTCAAAAATGTGTTGACTGTTGTATTAGTTCATTTTTCACACTGCTATAAAGAACTTCCGAGACTGGGTAATTTATTATTTTATTTTATTTTTGTTTTTTGCTCCAGGTAACAGGTTTTTAAAAAAAATGTATTCATTATATTTTAAGTTTTGGGATACATGTGCAGAACATGCAGGTTTGTTACATAGGTATACACGTGACACGGTGGTTTGCTGCACCCATCAACCTGTCATCTATATTAGTGCTACCCCTCCCCTAGCCTGCCACCCCCTGAGAGGCCCTGGTGTATGATGTTCCCCTCCCTGTGTCCATGTGTTCTCAGTGTTCTACTCCCACTTATGAGTGAGAACATGTGGTGTTTGGTTCTCTGTTCTTGTGTTAGTTTGCTGAGAATGATGGTTTCCAGATTCATTCATGCCCTGCAAAATGACATAAACTCATCCTTTTTTATGGCTGCATAGTATTCCATGGTGTATATGTGCCACATTTTCTTTATCCAGTCTATCTTTAATGGGCATTTGGGTTGGTTCCAAGTCTTTGCTATTGTGAATAGTGCTGCAGTAAACATATGTGTTCATGTGTCTTTATAGTAGAATGATTTATAATCCTTTGGGTATATACCCAGTAATGGGATTGCTGGATCAAATGGTATTTCTAGTTCTAGGTCCTTGAGGAATTGCCACACTGTCTTTCACAATGGTTGAACTAATTTACACTCTCACCCACAGTGTAAAAGCATTCCTATTTCTCCACATCCTCTCCAGCATCTGTTGTTTTTTGACTTTTTAATGATCACCATTCTAACTGGCATGAGATCGTATCTCATTGTGGTTTTGATTCGCATTTCTCTAATTACCAGTGATGATGAGCTTTTTTCATATGCTTGTTGGTCACATAAATGTCTTCTTTTGAGAAGTGTTTGTTCATATCCTTTACCCACTTTTTGATGGGGTTGTTGGTCTTTTTCTTGTAAATTTGTTTAAGTTCCTTGTAGATTCTGGATATCAGCCCTTTGTCAAATAAATAGATGGCAAAAATTTTCTCCCATTCTGTAGGCTGACTGTTCACTCTGATGATAGTTTCTTTTACTGTGCAGAAGCTCTTTAGTTTAATTAGATCCCATTTGTCAATTTTGTCTTTTGTTGCCATTGCTGTTGGTGTTTTAGTCATGAAGTATTTGTCCATGCCTATGTCCTGAAAGGTATTGCCTAGGTTTTCTTCTTGGGTTTTTATGACTTTAGGTCATATCTTTAATCTGTCTTGAGTAAATTTTAGTATAAAGTGTAAGGAAGGGGTCCAGTTTGAGTTTACTGCATATGGCTAGCCAGTTTTCCTAACAGCATTTGTTATCTGTTTTGGTACCGGTACCATGCTGTTTTGGATATGGTAGCCTTGTAGTATAGTTTGAAGTCAGGTAGCATGATGCTTCCAGCTTTGTTCTTTTTGCTTAAGATTGTCTTGACTATATGGGCTATATTTTGGCTCCATATGAAATCTAAAGTAGTTTTTTCCCCTAATTCTGTGAATAAAGTCAATAGTAGCTTGATGGGGATAGCACTGAATCTATAAATAACTTTGGGCAGTATGGCCATTTTCAGGGTATTGATTCTTCCTATCCATGAGGATGGAATGTTTTTCCATTTGTTTGTGTCCTCTCTTATTTCCTTGAGCAGTGGTTTGTAGTTCTCCTTGAAGAGACCCTTCACATCCCTTGTAAGTTGTATTCTTAGGTATTTTATTCTTTTTGTAGCAATTGTGAATGGGAGTTCACTCATTATTTCGCTGTCTGTTTGTCTATTATTGGTGTATAGGAATGCTTATGAGTTTTGCACCTTGATTTTGTATCCTGAGACTTTGCTGAAGTTGCTTATCAGCCTAAGGAGATTTTGGGCTGAGATTATAAGCTTTTCTAAATATACAATCATGTCATCTGCACACAGAGACAATTTGACTTCCTGTATTTCTATTTGAATGCCCCTTATTTCTTTCTCTTGCCTGATTGCCCTGGCCAGAACTTCCAATACTATGTTGAATAGGAGTGGTGAGAGAGGGCATCCTTGTCTTGTGCTGGTTTTCAAAGGGAAAGTTTCCAGGTTTTGCCCATTCAGTATGATATTGGCTGTGGGTTTGTCATAAATAGCTCTTATTATTTTGAGATATGTTCAATCAATACCTAGTCTGTTGAGAGTTCTTAACATGAAGGAGGTATTGAATTTTATCGAAGGCCTTTTCTGTATCTATTGAGATAATCATGTGATTTTGTCATTGGTTCTGTTTATGTGATGAATTACGTTTATAGATTTACATATGTGGAACCAGCCTTGTATCCCAGGGATGAAGCCAACTTGATCGCGGTACATAAGCCTGATATGCTGCTGGATTCAGTTTGCCAGTATTTTATTGAGGATTTTCACATCGATGTTCATCAGGGATATTGGCCTGAAATTTTTTGTTGTTTTGTCTTTGCCAGGTTTTAGTATCAGGATGATGCTGACCTCATAAAATGAGTTAGGGAAGAGTCCCTCTTTTTGTATTGTTTGGAATAGTTCAGAAGGAATGGTACCAGCTCCTCTTTGTAGCTCTGGATTCAGCTGTGAATTCTTCTGGTCCTGGACTTTTTTTGGTTGGTAGGCTATTAATTATTGCCTCAATTTTCGAGCCTGTTATTGATGTATTCAGAGATTCAACTTCTTCTTGGTTTAGTCTTGGGAGGGTGTATATGTCCAGAAATTTATCCATTTCTTCAAGATTTTCTAGTTTATTTGCATAGAGATGTTTATACTCTTCTCTGATGGTGGTTTGTATTTCTGTGGGGTTGGTGGTGACATCTCTTTTATCATTTTTCATTGTGTCTTTTTGATTCTTATATCTTTTCTTCTTTATTAGTTGACTAGTGGTCTATCTATTTTGTTAATCTTAAAAAAATAAAAGCTCCTGGATGCATTGATTTTTTTGAAGGGTTTTCTTGTGTTTCTATCTCCTTTAGTTCTGCTCTGATCTTAGTTATTTCTTGTCTTCTGCTAGCTTTTGGATTTGTTTGCTCTTGCATCTGTAGTTCCTTTAATTGTGATGTTGGGGTATCGATTTTAGATCTTTCCCGCTTTCTTCTGTGGGCATTTAGTGCTATAAATTTCCCTCTTAACACTGCTTTAGCTGTGTCCCAGAGATTCTGGTACCTTGTGTCTTTGTTCTCATTGTTTTCAAAGAACTTCTTTATTTCTGACTTAATTTTGTTATTTACCCAGTAGTCATTCAGGAGCAGGTAGTTCAGTTTCCATGTAGTTGTGTGGTTTTGAGTGAGTTTCGTAATCCTGAGTTCTAATTTGATTGCACTGTGGTCTGAGACACTGTTTGTTTTTATTTCCATTCTTTTGCATTTGCTGAGTAGTGTTTTACTTCCAATCATGTGGTCAATTTTGGAATAAGTGTGATGTGGTGCTGAGAAGAATGTATATTCTATTGATTTGGGGTGGAGAGTTCTGTAGATGTGTATTAGGTCCCCCTGGTTGAGAGCTGAATTCAAGTCCTGAATATCATTGTTACTTTTCTGTCTCATTGATCTGTCTAATATTGACAGTGGGGTGTTAAAGTCTCCCACTATTATTGTGTGGGAGTCTAAGTCTCTTTGTAGGTCTCTAAGAACTTGATTTATGAATCTGAGTGCTCCTGTATTGCTTCCATTTATATTTAGGATAGTTAGTTCTTGTTGTATTAATCCCTTTACCATTATGTAATGGCCTTGTCTCTTTTGATCTTTGTTGGTTTAAAGTCTGTTTTATCAGAGACTAGGATTACAACCCCTGCTATTTTTTTTTGTTTGTTTTTTGTTTTTTGTTTTTTGTTTTTTTTTTTGCTTTGCTTGGTAAATCTTCCTTCATCCCTTTATTTTGAGCATATGCATGTCTTTGAGGTGTGGCTGGCAAGATGGCTGAATAGGAACAGCTTCAGTCTGCAGCACCCTGCGAGATCAGTTGCAGAAGGCAGGTGATTTCTGCCTTTCCAATTGAGGTACCTGGCTCATCTCATTGGTACTAGTTAGACAGTGCATGAAAACCACGGAGGGCAAAATGAAGCAGGGTTGGGCATTGCCTCACCCAGGAAGCACGAAGGGTCGGGGAACTCCCTCTCCTAGCAAGAGAAGCTGTGAGGGTCTCTGCCATGTGGGAGGGTGCATTCTGGTCCAGATACTACACTTTTCCTACTCTCTTCACAACCTGCACACCAGGAGATTCCCTCAGTTGCCTACACCACCAGTGCCCTGGGATTCAAGCATAAAGCTGGGTGGTCATTTGGGAAGACATCGAGCTGGCTACAGGAGTTTTTTTCATACCCCAGTGGCACCTGGAACAACAGCAAGACAGAATCATTCACTCCCCTGGAAGGGGCCTGAAGCCAGGAAGTCAAGTGGTCTTACTCAGCGGATCCCACCCCCACAGAGCCCAGCAAGCTAAGATCCACTGGCTTGAAATTCTCACTGCCAGCACAGCACTCTGAAGTCAACCTGGGATGTTCCAGCTTGGTTTGGGGAAGGGACATCCGGCATTACTGAGGCTTGAGTAGGCAGTTTTCCGCTCACAGTGTAAACAAAGCCACCAGGAAGTTCAAACTGAGTGGAGCCCACCACAACTTGACAAACCCGCTGTAGTCAGACTGCCTCTCTAGATTCCTCCTCTCTGGGCAGGGCATCTCTGAAGGAAAGGCAGCAGCCCCAGTCAGGGGCTTATAGATAAAACTCCCATCTCCCTGGGACAGAGCTCCTGGGGGAAGGGGAAGCTGTGGGTGCAGCTTCAGCAGACTTAAACACTCTTGCCTGCCAGCACTGAGGAGAGCAGCAGATCTCCCATTACAGTTCTCGAGCTCTGCTAAGTGACAGACTGGCTCCACAAGTGGGTCCCTAACCCCCGTGACCCCTGAGTGGGAGACACCTCTCAGCAGGTGTCTACAGACACCTCATACAGGAGTGCTCCAGCTGGCATCTGGCGGTTGTCCCTCTGGGATGAAGCTTCCAGAGGAAGGAACAGTCAGCAATCTTTGCTCTTCTGCAGCCTCTGCTGGTGATACCCAGTCTATCAGGGTCTGGAGTGGACCTCCAGCAAACTCCAGCAGACTGGCAACAGAGGGGACTGACTGCTTTAAGGAAAACTAGCAAACAGAATACCATCAACATCAACAAAAAGAATATCTACACAAAAACCTCATCCAAAGGTCAGCAACATCAAAGACCAAAGGTAGATAAATCCACAAAGATGAGGAAAATCAGCGTAAAACTCTGACAATTCCAAAAACCAGAATGCCTCTACTCCTCCAAAGGATCACAACTTCTCACCAGCATTGGAACAAAACTAACTGGAGAATGAGTTTGACGAATTAACAGAAGTAGGCTTCAGAAGGTGGGTAATAACAAACTCCTCGGAGCTAAAGAGCATGTTCTAACCCAATGCAAGGAAGCTAAGAACCTTGAAAAAAAGTTAGACTAATTGCTAACTAGAATAACTCATTTAGAGAAGAACATAAATGACCTGATGGAGCTGAAAAACACAGCACAAGAACTTTATGAAGCATACACAAGTATCAGTAGCGGAATTGATCAAGCAGAAGAAAGAATATCAGAGATCAAAGATCAACTTAATGAAATAAAGCATGAAGACAAGATTAGAGAAAAAATTATGAAAATAAACGAACAAAGCCTCTGAGAAATATGGGACTATGTGAACAGATCAAACCTGCATTTGATTGGTGTACCTGAAAGTGACAGGGAGAATGGAACCAACTTGGAAAACACTCTTCAGGATATTATCCAGGAGAACTTCCCCAACCTAGCAAGACAGGCCAACACTGAAATTCAGGAAATACAGAGGATACCACAAAGATGCTCCTCAAGAAGAGCAACCCCAAGACACATAATCATTAGATTCACCAAGGTTGAAATGAAGGAAAAAATGTTAAGGACAGATGGAGAGAAAGGTCGGGTTACCCACAAAGGAAAGCCCATTAGACTAACAGCGGATCTCTTTGCAGAAACCCTACAAGCCAGAAGAGAGTGGGGGAACAATATTCAGCATTCTTAAAGAAAAGAATTTTCAACCCAGANAAGACAGGCCAACACTGAAATTCAGGAAATACAGAGGATACCACAAAGATGCTCCTCAAGAAGAGCAACCCCAAGACACATAATCATTAGATTCACCAAGGTTGAAATGAAGGAAAAAATGTTAAGGACAGATGGAGAGAAAGGTCGGGTTACCCACAAAGGAAAGCCCATTAGACTAACAGCGGATCTCTTTGCAGAAACCCTACAAGCCAGAAGAGAGTGGGGGAACAATATTCAGCATTCTTAAAGAAAAGAATTTTCAACCCAGAATTTCATATCCAGCCAAACTAATCTTCATAAGCAAAGGAGAAATAAAATCCTTTACAGACAAGCAAATACTGAGAGATTTTGTCACCACCAGGCCTGGCTTACAAGAGCTCCTGAAGGAAGCACTAAATATGGAAAGGAAAAACCTGTACCAGCTACTTCAAAAACATACCAAATTGTGAAGACCATCAACGCTCTGAAGAAATTGCATCAACTAATGGCAACATAACCAGCTAGATCAAATTCACTCATAACAATATTAACCTTAAATGTAAATGGGCTAAATGCCCCAATTAAAAGACACAGACTGGCAAATTGGATAAAGAGTCAAGACCCATTGGTGTGCTGTATTCAGGAGACTGGGTAATTCATAAAGAAAAGAGGTTTAATTGACTCACAGTTCTGCATGGCTGGGGAAGCATGAAGGGAAAGCAGGGGGCAGATGAGAGAGAGAATGAAAGCAGGGGAAATGTCAGACGCTGATAAAACCATCATATCTCATGAGAACTCACTCCCTATCATGCAAACTGCATGAGGGATACTGCCCCCATGATGCAATCACCTCCTACCAGGTCTCTCCCTCCACATGTGGGAATTATGGGGATTACAAATCAAGATGAAATATAGGTGGGGCATAGAGTCAAACCGTGTAATTCCATGGTGTGAAAATGGACGATTACAAATGTAAATTCATGGATTTATTTCTGGGTTCTCTATTCTATTCCATTGGTCTGTGTGTCTGTTTTCAATGCCGGTTCCAAGTTGTTTTGGTTATGATAGCTTTGTAGTATTATTTGAAGTTAAGTAATGTGACACTTCTAACCTTTTTCTTTTTGCTCAGGATTGCTTTGGCTAATATGGAAATTTTAACAATATTGATTATTCCAACCTATCAACATGGACTATTTTTCATTTTTTTGTTTCCTCTTTAATTACTTTCAAATAAACATAATGTTTATTTGAAAAATACTGTTTAATTTCTATGTGTTTCATAGTTTCAAAGTTCCTTTTGTTATTGACTTTTAGTTTTATTCCATTGCAGTAAGAAAAACTACTTGATATAACTATAATTTTAAAAAAATTTTTGATAATTGTTTTGTTGTCTAACATATGGTCTATCCTTGAGAATGTTTTATGTGCTGAGGAGAAGGACTTGTATTCTGCAGCTGTTAAGTGTATGTTCTGTAAGTATCTATTATGTCTATTTGGTCTATATTACAGGTTAAGTTTGTTGTATCCTTGATTTTCTGTCTCGGTAACCTGTGTATGACTAAAAATTGGGTGTTGGGGCATTACTGTATTGGAATCTATCTTTTTCTTTAGTTCTAATAATATTTGCTTTGTATGTATGGGTGCTCCAACATTGAATGCATACATATTTACAATAATTATATTGTTTTGCTGATTTTACCCCTTTATCATTATTAGTGACCTTTTGTCTCTTTATACAATTTATGTCTTGAAATCTATTTTGTCTGATACAGGTATAGCTACTTCTACTCTTTTGGTTTCCATTTGCATGGATTTTTTTATTTTTACATTCCTTCTATTTCAGTCCATTTGTGCCTTTTTAGATGAAGTGGATTTCTTGTAGGCAACAAAGAGCATAAAGTTAAGCCTTATTTTTTGGTCCATTAACCACACTGTATGTTTTTAATTGGACATTCAGTGTTATTATTGGTATTTAAAGACTTACTACAGTCATTTTTGAAATTTGTTTTCAGGTTGTTTTGATGGTACTCTCTTCCTTTATTCCTTCTGTCTTCCCTTTTGCAAAAGTGATTTTCTCTGGTAGTGTGTTTTATTTTCTTGCTTTTATTTTTTGTGTATCTGTTGTAGAAGTTTATTTTGTGATTACCATAAATAGGGCTTACAAATAATCCCTTATAACCAATTATTTTAAACTGATGACAATTTAACCCTGATCACAAAGAAAATAAAAAATCAAACAAAGAGAAAACTAAAAAACTTCACACTTTAAATTCCATCATCCCCTGCCTGCTTTTGAGTTTTTGTTTTCTCTNGTCCATTAACCACACTGTATGTTTTTAATTGGACATTCAGTGTTATTATTGGTATTTAAAGACTTACTACAGTCATTTTTGAAATTTGTTTTCAGGTTGTTTTGATGGTACTCTCTTCCTTTATTCCTTCTGTCTTCCCTTTTGCAAAAGTGATTTTCTCTGGTAGTGTGTTTTATTTTCTTGCTTTTTATTTTTTGTGTATCTGTTGTAGAAGTTTATTTTGTGATTACCATAAATAGGGCTTACAAATAATCCCTTATAACCAATTATTTTAAACTGATGACAATTTAACCCTGATCACAAAGAAAATAAAAAATCAAACAAAGAGAAAACTAAAAAACTTCACACTTTAAATTCCATCATCCCCTGCCTGCTTTTTGAGTTTTTGTTTTCTCTTTTATCTTTTTATATTGTCTATCTCTTTTAAAAAATTGTAGTTATTATTTTTGATAGGTTTATCTTTTATTTAAAGATATGAGTGGTTTACATACTGCAGTTACACTGTTAGAATATTCTGTATTTGTCTGTGTACTTACTTTTACCAGTGAGTTTTATAACTTCAGATGATTCCTTGTTGCTCATTAATGTTCTTTTCTTTCAGATTGACTACCTTCCTTTAGTATTTTTTTTTTTTAAGAGAGGTCTGGTGTTGAAAAAATATCTGTCAGTTTTTTTTTTCTTTTTTTTTTTTTTTTTGTCTGGAAGACTCTTTACTTCTTCATGTTTGAAGGATAATATTTGCTAGATATACTATTCTAGGTTGAAAGGTGTTTTTCCTTCAGCACTTTGACTATGTCATCCCACTTCCTCCTAGCTCATAAGGCTTTCTTTGAGAAGTTGATTGCCAACATTATCAGAGCTCATTTATATGTTATTTTTTTTCTCTTGCTGCTTTTAGAATTTGTTCTTTGTCTTTGACTTATGATGGTGACTGTTATATGACTTGAAATAGTCTTATTTGAGTTGAATCTGCCTGGTGTTCTTTGACATTCTTATATCTGGATATTCATATCTTTCTCCAGGTTTGAAACATTCTCTGTTATTATTTTCTTGAATATACTTTCTACCCCATTCTCTCTCTTCAAGGCCAATAACTCTTAGAATTGCTTCCTTGAGACTATTTTCTGAATCTTGTATATGTGTTTCGTTCTTTTTCATTCTTATTTTTCTCTTCTGATTGTGTATTTATATATAGCCTGTCTTCAAGCTCATTAATTTTTTCTTCTGCTCAAGCAGTTCTGCCATTGAGAGACCCTAATGCATATTTTAGTTTGTTAATTGAATTTTTTAGTTCAAGAATTTTTTGCTTGATTTTTTAAAAAATTATTTCCATCTCTTTGTTACATTTGTATAATAGAATTCTAAATTTTTTTTCTGTGTTATCTTGAGTTCATTGAGCTTCCTCAAAACAGCTATTTTGAATTCCCTGCGTGAGAGGTCACATATCGTCACTCCAGGATTGATCTTTTGTCATCACTCCAGGAGTGGTCACAGATGCCTTATTTAGTTCATTTGGTGAGGTCATGTTTTCCTGAATGTTCTTGATCCCTGATAACATTTGTCAATGTCTGGTCATTGAAAAGTCAGGTTTTTATTTCAATCTTTGCAGTCTGAGTGTGTTTATATTTGTCCTTGTTTAGAGGGCTTTCCAATAATTCAAAGGAGACTAAGTGTTGTGACCTAACCCTGTAGTCCCTGCAGCATTTTCACATGAGAGGATTCTCTAAGCCCAGGAACACTACAACTCTTGTGAACTCCTAGATACACAGACTTGGTAGACTTGGGGAAGATAAAAGGAGAATTCCCTGGGTTATCAGGCAAAGTATCTCATTCTCTTTCCTCTGTTCTCCCCAATCAGAAGTAGTATTTCTCCATGTGGGAGTTTTTTTCTGTCTTTGGAGTTGTGGGTGGGATGACACAGGCACTCTTGTGGCTACCACAGCTGGCATCATGTTGAGTCACACTTGAAGCCCATGGCTTTCCAGACCAGCATAGTACTAGAGTTCACCCAGGGCCTGAGGCCACTACTGTCTGGCTGGCACAGATATTTACTCAAGGCCTAAGCCCCCTTTAGCAGCAGTTAGTGAATCCTGATGAGACTGGGTAGCTGTCATCAGGGCAGTGGATTCCCTTCTGGCTGAAGTTGTATCTAGAAATGCCATCCAGGAGCAAACAAATGAAACTGGGGTCTTCAGGAATCCTGGTGCTTTGTTTTACTGTGGCTGAGTTGGTACCTAAGTTGCAAGACAAAGTCCTCTGTACTCTTACCTCTCCTTCCCCCAGTAAAAGGAGTTGCTACAGGAGCTGCATTGCTGGGAGTTGGGGGAGGGGTGATTCGGGCACTATCATGCCCACTGCAACTGTTGTTGCACTGGGTCACACCCCAAGTCCACCGCAGCACCAGGGCTTCCACAGGGACTGCAGTCCTTATGGCCCAACCGCCACTCAGATTTATCCAGGGCCCCAGGTCACTTTAGTCAGCCAGTGGTGAAGTTGGCCAGGAAGTGAGTTTCTCCTGCTGGGGCAGAGGAGTCCCCTCTGATCCATGACTGTCTGGTCTAAATGCTCCCTCAGTTGGCACTGGCAGAATTCTGCCCTGTGTTGTATTCCATTGTGACTAGGCGGCTCTGAGTTTCAAAGCTAAAACCCACCCTCACTTCATTCTCTTCCCTGAGCTCATGGATTCTTTCTCCATGCTGCCCTGCCTGGAGTTGGAGAATGTGTTACAGTGCAAGACTGTCTGTGTTACCCTCTTCAATGCCTTTTTCCTTGTTATTATGTTAAAACCAGGTACTGTGACTACCTGATTTTTTTTGATTCTTATGAAAGTGTTTGCTTGCATGGATATTTGGTGTTCCTGTGGGAACCCTGAAGGATTCTATTTGGCCATCTTGCTCCACCTTCCCTAATCACCTTCATTTAGAGATTAAAATGCAAATCATGAGAAGATAAGAAGTTTGCTTATCTGAAAATATCCAAAGGTTCTTCTTCAAATGTCACTTTTTTCTCTGTTTTAAAAAAATAGTTCTGAGAATATCTTTTACTTTTAAATGTTCACTTTTAGTAGTCAAATCCCAGAAGACAATGTTATTTTTAGGAGTATGTTTAAATAAAAAAACTCATATTTCCATCTAAGTTTAAGAAGATAAGCAAATTAATATTGCATGATAAAGTCCCCATCAAGTATCTCATACTTAAGCAAAGAACCCAACTTATAGTTTGTGACTGTATTAGTCTGTTCCCACACTGCTATAAAGATACTACCTGAGACTGGATAATTTATAAACAAAGGAGGTTTAATTGAGTCACAGTTTCACATGGCTGGGGAGGCCTCAGGAAACTTCCAATCATGGTGGAAGGGGAAGCAGGCACCTTCTTCACGAGGTGGCAGGAGAGAATGAGGAGAGAGAGAAGGGAGAAGAGCCCCTTATAAAACCATCAGATCTCTTGAGAACGAACTCACTATCATGAGAACAGCTTGGGGGAAACCGCATCCATGATCCAATCACTTCCCTCCATGTCTCTCCCTCAACACCTGGAGATTACAATTCAGAATGAGATTTGGGCGGGGACACAATGTCTAACCATACCAGTGGCTTTATTAAAACTTTCATTCAAAATATGTGTTACATTATCTGTGACTCAGGAAATCCCCATCTGCATATCAGGTTAAAGAAACAAGAAACACAGTCGGAGAATAATTAGACTTTTAAGTATTGAGAAGTTTAGAGTCCAAATATTCTATATGCAGACCACGATGCTCATATTTATTTGTTTAAATAAGAATCTGGTCTATAGATTCTTTTTATATAAGTTTTTTATATAAGTTTTTTATATAAGCTATATATAAAACTTTTTATATAAGTTATAGTTTTTTAGTTCTGGTACCCAGTGACAATGGGGCAGTCTCGTGATCTATAAAATCAAAAGCTAATGACACAGAGTTAAGACCATTTCTGGATGACATTGAGATGGTCAGTCTTGTCTACAACAGATCTATGTTGGGGGACCTTGGAAGTATTGGCCACCTTCATGGCCTCCATAGCCTCTGCCCTGCACACTGCAGTAGCATGGCCATGCTGCTGCTCCAGGGTCAATAGGGTATGGACAGCCAGTAGTGGTTTTCCACCCTGATCTGCAGGCAATGGATCATGTTCTGATTGGTGTGCAACAGTGGGCAGCAGCCACCAGTGCATCCCGATCCACTGCCTGTCAGGTATGGGAGTGCAGATGAAGAGGGTGGTCAGAAACATGGTGCCTGCCCTGTGAAATCTGCATCTGGATTCCCTCTGGAATCTGCGTCTCCCAGGCTGCCATTGTATCAAAAATGCATCTGCCTCCTTTTCTTTTCTTTTTTTTAAACTATGAAGTGGCAAAGACAGTTTGCTGACTAAAACTGAAGGTTCTCTTAGACTTCAGGGACTGAACTCAAATCTGGAACAAATTCTCAGTATAAAAACAGAAGGATGAGAACAGGGACAACACAATAGTCTTGCCTCTAGGTCTTTATGTTGTAGGTGGAAGTGCCACTCATCTTACCATCAGGGGTGAGGAATGAATAAATTCAAGGATGACCAGAGTAATGCCATCGGATTAATGCATATCTGCTGCATAAGGCAAAGAGCAATACTCATTGATGCTAATCCTTAATGAAAGTTGAAAAGGGAATACAGTTATATGGGATTTTTTACAGAGGTTGCCTGACTGGCTACCCAGAGGTAGCATTATTGTATTTTATTGTAACTGAGGGCAGCAGGCAAAGCATATTTTACTTAAAATACAGAGTATGTCAATCTTTCAGGGTTGAATGATATGAGATAACTTCATTGTATAGAGCACCATTGACATAAATAACTCCATCTTAGAAAAAGACTCAATCTTACATTTCAAAAGGCATCTTGCCAACCGGGACTAGATGTTTGGCTTGATCAATAAAGACTGGACCCAACCAGATAAGGACAAAGTACACTCTTCCACTGTCAGTCCTCGCCAGAGGATTCTAGGGAAATAAAAAGAGCAGGACTTCAGCAGCTCAAAATGACTGTCTTAACAGACACTGTCTTTCTAGCAGTCATGATAAGCAACCGGCATCTGCCGCCAAAGGCTCTGTCCACATCAAAGACTCTACCGTGAAACACCAGCGACCACCTGGGCCAGATCAGGATATTCTTTTGGCCTACATCACTGTCTATGAACTGGTCTGTTAACCTTTTTTTTTTGCTATCCCTTTTCTCTTGATGTTAAATGTCACTTAGTTTGTTGTGGAATGTTTAATCTATAACACTTACATATTGTTTAAGTATACTATCATGTATGGTTGGCAATATTGACTGACTTGTGGAGTGGCTTGAGCCAGTGTGCCCACAGCTCTAATTACCAAGTGAGTGGGAATTACTAAGGAGAACTGCCTCCTTGGGAACTCCATGTAGCTCGTGGCTTTTATGATTGAGATAGTGTCAATAAAAGTCTGACATTTGGGGAAAGACACAGACAGGCATGGATCTGATTATCCTGACCTTGCACCACTCATGTGACACATTCACACGAATCTTACCAGGATGCCAGTTAATTAATTCAGGAAGAGTAATATTAAAGGAGGCTGCCAGATATTCTTTTTCTTATAGAGCAAGCTACAGGGAAGCCAAATATTGCATAGTTATTTGATAAGCACATAATAAGAGCAATAAGGATTAGTAGATTAATCAGTTATTCAAGAATATCTGGTAATGATAACTTGATTCATCCATTTCTATAATGAGAGCCACTGAAACTTGCCTGGTCATGTCCCTAGACTAGAGCAGTTCTTCCCCAGTCTTTATTTTATTCATGCTGAACTCAATCTCATTTTCATCTTTTCATTCTGGCCACCCCATGTGTGGTGAGATACCTAATCTTTCAAAATTAATATTATTTGCTTTACATAGCTTTGAGACATTCTGACATGGTCATTTTTTACTAATGAGGTATGGATTTAAAAAATATATGTTTGACTTACAGGTCCCTTTTGAATAAATGTATTTTTTTAAAAATACATATCTTTATGCTCATGTCCCCTTTCCTTCTAAGATTTTACCCCTTTTTCACTTTTAAATTCCTATATTCCTCAATTAGGTGTTGGAGTGATTAATTTATACATGCACACATGCCACATATATATATATATGTGTGTGTGTGTGTATATACATATACATATATATATATATATATATATATTTTAATTAAATGACGTCTGTTAGTGAATATCTGTTTTTGGCTACCTAGAGTCAACTCATGCTTTAGGTAACCACAACTCTGATTCCTCTGGTACCTCACACTTCTTCCACTTGAGTCCATATGCTTCCAAGGTGTTGAATCTATCCTAGACCAGGAATGATTATGTGCCTATGTGCCTTGGGTCTGCCCAGTAAGACATAGAATTTCCTTGATACAGTGATCAAATCAGGAATGACACATGACTCAGTCAGAGCAATAAGAAAAACATGTGAACTATACAGCATGGATGATAAGGGCTGTTTCTTTTCCTCTTCCCCCTCCTGTTTTTTTTCTCCTTCCTTCCCAATCTTTCTTTTTCACCTTCTCTTTCTGATTCCTCTTCCTCTTATTCCATCTTCTTCTCCTCCTCCTTTTTTCTACTCCTTTCTTCTCTAAGGAAACTTTCTTCCTGGTCCAAGAATGACTTACTGTAGTAATATTATAAATAGCAGGATATCAAATGGTTAAATTGCCTTGTTTAATTGAAGAACAATATTTTTTAAAACATAGCTTTTGACTGATAATAACAGGTGGTTTTAAAATATAGTCACAAATCTTTGACACTCCTCTCTTAAAAAGGTGGAGTCCATATTAGTCCGTTCTCGTGTTGCTATGAAGAAATACCCAAGACTAGATAATTTATAAAGAAAAGAGGTTTAATTGACTCTCAATTCTGCATGGCTATGGAGGCCTCAGGAAACTTACAATAATGGCAGAAGGCACCTCTTCACAGGGCAGCAGGAGAGAGAGAATGAGTGTCAGCAGGGGAAATGTCAGGTGCTTACAAAATAATCAGATCTCATGAGAACTCACTCACTATCATGAGAACAGCATGGGGGAAACTGCCACCATGATTCAATTACTTCCCACCAGGTCCTTCCCAAGACACATGGGATTATGGGATTAAAATTCAAGATGAAATTTGGGTGGGTCCACAAAACTAAACCATATAATTCCTCCCCTGGCCCCTCTCAAATTTCATATCCTCACATTTTAAACCATGATCATACCCTTCTAACAGTCCCCCAAAGTCTTAACTCATTCCAGCATTAACTCAAAAGTCCGAGTCCAAACTCTCATCTGAGACAAAGCAAGTCCCTTCTCACTATGAGCTTGTAAAATCAAAAGCAAGTTAGTTACTTCCTAGATACAATGGGGTACAAGCATTGGGTAAATATACCCATTCCAAATGGGAGATATTGGCCAAAACAAAGGGGCCACAGGCCCCATGCAAGTCCAAAATCTACTAGAGCAGTCATTAAACCTTAAAGTTCCAGACTGATCTCGTTTGACTGCATGTCTCACATCCAGGTCATGCTAATGCAAGAGGTGGTCTCTCATGGCCTTGGGCAGCTCTGCCTTTGTGGCTATGCAGGGTACAGCCCCTTTCCCAGCTGCTTTCACAGGCTGGCATTGAATGTCTGTGACTTTTCCAGGCACATGGTGCAAACTGTAGGTAGATCTACCACTCTGGGGCCTAGAGGATGGTGGCCCTCTTCTCACAGCTCCACCAGGCAGTGGCCCTGTAAGGACTCTGTGTGGGGGCTCCAACCCCACATTTCCCTTCTTCACTGCCCTAGCCAGAGATTCTCCAGAGGGCTCTGTTCCTGCAGCAAGCTCTTTCTCCTCCTCTTCCTTCTCCTCTTCCTCCCCCTCCTCCTCCTCCTTCTTCTTCTTCTTTCGATGGAGTCTCACTCTGTCACCCAGGCTGGAGTGTAGTGTCACTAACTTGGTTCACTGCAATTTCCACCTCCCAGGTTCAAATGATTGTCCCACTTCAGCCTCCCAAGTAGCTGGCATTACAGTCATGTGCCACCATGGCCTGCTAACTTTGTTTTGTGTATTTTTAGTAGAGTCTGGGTTTCACCATGGTAACCAGGTTGGTTTTGAACTCTTGACCTCAAGTAATCCACCTGCCTTGGCCTCCCAAAGTGCTGGGATTACAGGCATGAGCCACTGCACCTGGCCAGCAGCAAACTTTTGCCTAGATATCCAGGCATTTACGTATATCCTCTGAAATCTAGACAGAGGTTCCCAAATATCAGTTCTTGACATCTGTGCACCTGCAGTCCCAACACCACGTGTGAGACACCAAGGTTTGGGGCTTGTATCCTCTGAAGCAATGGTCTGAGCTGTACGTTGGCCACTTTTAGCCATGACTAGAATGCAGGGCACAAAGTTCTGAGACTGCACAAAGCAGCATGGCCAGGGCTAGACCCATGAAACCATTTTTTCCTCTTGAGCCTCCTACACTGTGGTAGGAGGGGCTGCCTTGAAGACCTCTGATGTGCCCTGGAGACATTTTACCCATTGTTTTATTTACATTGGGCTCCTCGTTACTTATGCAAATTTCTGCAACCAGCTTGAATTTCTCCCCAGAAACTACATTTTTCTTTTTTATTGCATCATCAGGCTGCAAATTTTCCAAACTTTTATGCTCTGCTTTCTCTTGAAGGCTTTGCTGCTTAGAAATTTCTTCCACCAGGTACCCTAAATCATCTCTCTCAAGTTCAAAGCTCCACAGTTCTCTGGGGCAAGGGCAAAATGATGTCAGTCTCTTTGCTAAAGTGCAACAGGAGTTACCTTTATTCCAGTTCTCAAGAAATTCCTCATCTCCATCTGAGACCACCTCAGCCTGGACTTTGTTGTCCATACCTATCAGCCTTTTAGTCAAAACCATTCACCAAGTCTCTAGGAAATTCCAAACTTTCCCACATTTTCCTGTCTTATTCTGAGTCCTCCAAACTGCTCCAATCTCTGCCTATTACCCAGTGCCAAAATCACTTACACATTTTTGGGTATCCTTATAGCAGCACCCCACTCCGTTAGTCCCAATTTGCTGTATTAGTTCATTCTCATGCTGCTATGAAGAAATACCTGAGACTGGGTAATTTATAAAGAAAAGGTTTAATTGACTCACAGTTCTGCATGGCTGGGAGGCCTCAGGAAACTTATAATTATCACCTCTTCACAGGGCAGTAGGAGAGAGAATGCATGCCAGCAGGGGAAATGCCAGACACTTATAATACCATCAGATTTCCTGAGAACTCACTTGCTATCACAAGAAAAGCCTTGGGGAAACTGCCACCATGATTCAGTTACCTCCCACTGGGTGCCTCCCAGGAGACAAGTGCAGATGATGGCATTACAATTCAAGATGAGATTTGGGTGGGGACACCAAACCAAACCATGTCAAAGCTTAACTTCCTTTCTCTTGAGTATGGGCTGGACTTTGTGATTTGCCTCTAATGAATAAAATGTGATAGAAGTAATGTTGTGTCACTTCCAAGGGTGTTCATGAAGACGTGGGAGATCTACCTTTATCTCTTTTGATCATTCACTTCTTCTGGTGAAAGTTGGCCCCTTTGTCATGAGGACACTCAAGTAGTGCTATGCAGAGATCTGTGCATCAAGAAACTTGTCCTTCTGTCAAGAGATAGCACCAACTTCTCACCTATGTGAATGAATCATCTTAAGCAGATTCTCCAGCGCCATTCAAACTTTCATAAAAGTGTATCTTCAGTTGATGTCATGACAGCAGCCTCATGTGAAACCCTGAACCAGAATCATTGGGCTAAGTAGCTCCACATCCCATCCACAGAAAATGTGAAGTAATGTCTTAGTCCATTTATCTGTTGCTTACAGTAAAACTCCTGAAACATGGTAATTTATACAGAAAACTAAGAGTTATAGATGCTGAGAAGTCCATATTGGGTGAGGGCCTTCTTTCTAGTAGGAAGTCTGCAGAGTCCTGAGGCAGCACAGGGCCACACATGGAGAGGGGACTGAGGGTGGTAGCTCAGGACTCTACTTCTTATAAAGCCAGCAGTCCCTTCCCATGATAACCCATTAATTCATTAACCTATTAATCCATGAATAGATCAATCCATTCATGAGGGCAGGGCCCTCAAGATACAATCACCTCTTCAAGACTCTACTGCTCAATACTGCCATACTGGGGATTAAATTTCTATGAGCTTTGGAGGGGACAAATATTCAAGTCATAGCATAATACATATTTATTGTTTTAAGGCACTACATTTTGAGGCAATTTGTCATGTTCAACACTTTAATATTTTGAAATCGGCATGGATAAAGAAGATTTTGGTTTAACTTGAGTGTCTATACAGCTGTTTTTCTTCCCATGTTTGTAAATTATTCCTTGGAATTTTATTTTTGAAAGTGATTTTAAAAGCCTCTTGATTCTCTGTACAACAAGTAATTAAAAGAGAGCAAAATAGGATACTTTAAGGTTTGAAAAAATACCCACATAGTAGTATTTACTCTTAAAACTTTAATATTCAAAAGTCTTAGATATTAATGTAAATATAAGCTAGACATTAACAAAGGTTTTATTGACGTATATAATTTCATTTAGATTGCTTGAAACCTCATTTTAATACCCTAGTAACTATATGGCTACCTGAGAGAAGGTGTTCATGGTTCTCAAGGGGCATCTCAAAATCACTGATGCTTCATGAATTCATTCATTAATTCTGATCAAATATGTATTGAGCAGCTACTATGCACCAGCCACTGTTTTAGGTTTTCCATATGATTAAGCGAGACTTTCTGACAAATTAGGTCAGTTTTGGGACCATCTGGCCATTCTGTCTCCGTCTCTGTTTTACACCACATGGACCCAGATGAAGAAATTGGCTTTTCCCATTACTTTCACCAAATCACTTATTTTATAACATTTTGCGTCAAGGTTTTCCTGAATTTTTGACAATATGGAGAATTTTGCAGTGAAGTAACACATACAATTTAAAATTCACTGTAAGAAATTCCTGTTTGTGGAACTCCTGTAGCTATTTCTGTAAATTGAGCTCCAGACTCCCTGGTTGTGTTTCTTGGCCACCTTGCCCTTCATCCTCTCTTCTTTGTTCTCTCACTTTCCCCACCATCGGAGTTCTATTTATTTTTAGTGCAGAACATTTTAGCTATTTCTTCTACTGTCTTGACTTTTGCCAACTTATAACCACATGCATTTTCTCCTAACTCACTTTCTTATCAAGGTGTTTTCCTAAAATTTGTTTTCCTCTATAAAAATAAGTCTGATACTATCTGTTAAAGAACTAATTTTTACACTATATCAAGTATTTTTTCCCTGAAGTGATAGGTGCTATGATACATTGATGAATAACATTCAGAAAACTGGTTGAACTAGACTTAAAGATAGTGCAAAGATTATTTGCGGTGCAACCATATACACATTCTGCAAATGTTTAATTACCAGTGAATTAGGAACATCTGAGGGCAGTTATATAGTTGAAAAGGAAAACAAACTCAGTTTCTTCCACTACACTCTCACAAAACACTTCTGACACCAGATGTGTGTGGATTTCTCCCCAGCAGCAAGCAATTAATTCTGCAGTGGATACCAGCTCAGTGTCCTTTAATTTGCTCAGTGTCCTTTAATTCAATTCAGTTCTGACACTATCTACCTGGTGGTTGTATAGATTGCACAGATTGAGAGCTCAGTCCCTACAAGACTGCCCCAACTTCAGATGCCAGTAGCAAGCCTCAGTTTGTTTTTCCTGCGCTTCTGACTGACTAGCTGTAAATTGAGGTTCCTGTGGTGACTACCTTTTTAAGTTTGATTAATTTGCTAGAGGAACTCAACAGAGCTCAGGAAAACACATTTACCAGTTTCTTATAAAGAATATTACAAAGAATATAGACAAAGAGATGCACAGATCAAGGCATGTAGGAAGGGATGTGGAGCTCCCATGCCCTCTTGGGTGTGACGCTCTCCAGGCACTTCCATGCATTTGGCTATCTGAAAGCTCATTGAGATCTAGTCCTTTTGGTTTTGCTGGAAGCTTTATTACTTAGGCATGATTGATTAAAGCATTGGCTGCTTTGGTTCACTTAACCCCCCACCCACCCCTAATCCATCCCCAGAGGTTGTGGGTGGGGCTGAAAGTCCCAACTTTCTAATCGTGCTTTGGTCTTTCTGGTGTTCTGCCCCATTCTGAAGTTAGCTAGGGGCTGCCAACCATCAGCCAATGCATTAGCACATAAAAAGACATGACTTTGGCGATTCTACAGATTTTAGAATGTATGAAACCAGGATGAAGAACCAATTTTTTTTTATAATATCACAAGAGTCCAAAGAGGCTATTATTTTTAGATAAATGATTTTTTAAAAATCTTCCATTTTTAATTTAAACACAAAATTTGTCTTTTTTCAACCTTTTTTTCTGTTGTCTGACACAGCAGTTCCATTCACACCATAGATAATGTTGACATTAGAAAATTATGCCATAAAAGGCTAGGGTATAAATAATAACTTTTATGTAAGGAAATAGCAGGGAGAATGGTAAGACTGAGAAATCTCTGTTTTGGGAAAACTCATTAGGAAATATTTGCTATTCTTTTTTTCTTTTTCTCTTACTTGATTTGTATTTACACAGATTTTAACTTTTAGAGGGCAGAAATATGTGAATCTCTTTGAAAGTTTTGAAAACACAATGTTTTAACTTTAAAGTTAGAAGTTAGGGCAGGTTTATCATTTAACTGTTGTTACCTCTAAACAAACACACAAAGGAGTTTTAGATATGTGGATACTAATGAATTTGGTTTTTCCTATCAAGTGAAGCATTGATATTGTTTGGCTCTCGGTCCCCACCCATATCGCACCTTGAATTGCAATAATCCCCACATGTCGTGGGAGGGACCCAGTGGGAGGTAATAGAATCATGGGTGTGGGTTTCTCCTGTGCTATTGTCATAGTAGTGAAGAAGTCTCACAAGATCTGATGGTTTTATAAAGGGAATTTTTCCTGTACATGATCTCTCTCTTGCCTACCACCATGTAAGATGTGCCTTTCTCCTCCTCCACCTTCCGCCATGATTGTGAGGCCTCCCCAGCCATGTGGAACTGTGAGTCAGTTAAACCTCTTTCCATTATAAATAACCCAATCTTAAATGTATCTTTATTAGCAGTGTGAGAACAGACTAATACAAGCATATCTTTTGGTATTGCATTACTTACCAATTCTGTTGGCAATACTCTGCTATTGAAGTTGGCAGACAGAAAATTAGACAATAACATAAAAATGTTTCTTTTCAATGTAAAAACCTTGAAAAAGAGTTGTCTTTGACAAAACACAGTGTCCAAGTAATTAGTTATCTTTCTTTTTTCCTTTACCTTTCCTTTCCTTTTCTTTCCTCTTTTTTGTTGTTTCTTCTTTTTCTCTCCATCTCATCTATTATAGGTTGGAGAACTTAAAAACCATTCAATATGAAATAGCTATGTAGGATCATGGCATGTATTCAGACAGATGTATTTCTTTGCCCAGACAAGAATCCATCAATTTTCTTCTACTAGAAGTACTTAGAGGGTGTAGGGCTAATTTTAAAATGACTCTAGTGGACCCATGTGAATGTAGTCAACTGATCTTTGATAAAGGAGCAAATACAATATAATGGAGCAAAGATAGTCTTTTCAATGAGTAGTGTTGGAGTAACTGGACATCAACATGCAAAAAGAAGTCTGGAAACAGACTTCACATCCTTCCCCAAAATTAACTCAAAATAAATTGTATACCTAGATGTAAAATGAGAAACTGTGAAACTCCTAGAGGATAACATAGAAGAAAATCTAGATGACATTGGGTATGGTGATGACTTTTTAGATACAACACTAAAAGCAGAGTATCTGAAAGAAATAATTGATAAGATAGACTTCATTAAGAATAAAAACTTCTGCTCTGGGAAAGGCAATGTCAAGAGAATGATAAGTCACTGACTGGGAGAAAATATCTTCAAAAGACATATATGATAAAGGACTGTTATCCAAAATATACAATGAACTTTTAAAACCTTGAAATAACTTTAAAAATAAGGACTTTTAAAATAAGAAAACAACCTGATTTAAAAATTGGCCAAAGACCGTAGCAGACACCTCATCAAATAAAATACACAGATGGCAAATAAGCATATGAAAATATGCACATAATCATATGCCATTGGGAACTGCAAGTTAAAACAACAGAACACCAGTATATACCTATTAGGATGGTCAAAAGCTGGAATACTAACACCACCAAATGCTGACAAAAATATAAAGCAACAGGAACATATGATCAGGGCTGGTGGGAATGAAAAATAGTACAGTCACTTTGAAAGACAGCTTGGTGATTTCTCATCACACTAAACATACCATTTGGCTCAACAGTTATTCTTATTATTTACCCAAAGGAATTGGAAACATATTTTCACACAAAATCCTGCATGCAGGTGTTTATAGCAGCTTTATTCATAATTGTTAAAACTTGAAAGCAACCAAGATGTCCTTAAGTAGGTGAATGAATAAGTAAACCGTGGTACATCCAGATAATGGAATATTGTTCAGCACTGAAAAAAGAGCTATCAAGCCATGAAGAGACACAGAGGAAACTTAAATGAATATACGTAAGTGAAAGGGCATATTCGAGAAGTCTATATATGTAATAATTTCAACTATATTACTTTCAAGATAGGGCAAAACTATGGAGACAGTAAAAAGATCAGTGTTTCACAGGAGGTGGGGATGAGGAGAACTGAATAGGTGGAACATAGATTTTTAGGGCAGTGAAAACACTGTTTGATGTTATAATAACAAATACATATCATTATACATTTGTCCAAGCTCATAGAATGTGAGTGAACTCAACACCAGGAATAAACCCTAATGTGAACTATGGATTTTAGGTGATGATGTGTTAATGTAGGTTCACCAATTGTAACAAATGTACCCCTGGTGAGCAATGTTGGTAATGAGAGAGACTATTGGAAATCTCTGTACCATTCTCATTTTTTTTTTTTTTTTTTGAGACAGAGTCTCACTCTGTCACCCAGGCTGGAGTGCAGTGGTGAGATCTCGGCTCACTGCAACCTCCACCTCCCGGGTTCACGCCATTCTCCTGCCTCAGTATCCAGAGTAGCTGGGAGTACAGGCACCCAACACCATGCCTGGCTAATTTTTTGTATTTTTAGTAGAGACGGGATTTCACCATGTTAGCCAGGATGGTCTCGATCTCCTGACCTCGTGATCCGCCCCCTTCAGCCTCCCAAAGTGTTGGGATTACAGGCATGAGCCACAATGCTCGGCCTGTACCTTTCTCTTAATTTTGCTGTGAACTTAAATCTGCTCTAAGAAATAAAGTCTGAAAAAAATGACTTCATATTTTATCAGTCTAAATTGTCATTGAAAAGAGATTTGAGATTTGTGTTGTACATTTGTCCTAGGCTGCTCCTCCAAGAACAGAAATAAAAGCAGAGAAATACGGATTCCGTTTACAAATAACTTTTAAATTTGATATTAAACATGCCATTTATGCTATTCTGGAACCATTTTATTAATCTATCAAAATAAATAGGCTGTGTCTACTGATTTCATATGTTTTTTTTTTTTTTTTTTTTTTTAATAGAGACAGGGTTTCACCGTGTTGGCCAAGATGGTCTGGATCTCTTGACCTCATGATCCCCCTGCCTCGGCCTCCCAAAGTGCTGGGATTACAGGTGTGAGCCACTGCACCCAACCCTATATTTACAGATTTCTAAGCTGTCTTGTAGTTCTTAAGATTTAAGGGTTTATGCACTAGCTCTTGGATTAAAGAGTGTCATTGGCCAGGCATGGTGGCTCATGCCTGTAATCCCAGCATTTTGGAAGGCCGAGGCAGGCAGATCAGCTGAGGCTGGGAGTTCGAGACCACCCTTACCAACATGGAGAAACACTGTCTCTACTAGAAATACAAAATTAGCTGGGTGTGGTGGCGCATGCCTGTAATCCCAGCTACTGGGGAGGCCGAGGCAGGAGAATTGCTTGAATTTGGGAGGTGGAGGTTGCTGTGAACTGAGATTGCGTCATTGCACTCCAACCTGGGCAACAAGATTGAAACTACATCTCAGAAAAACAGCAACAACAACAACAACAACATAAAAAGAGAATCGTTATTTAATGTAAGGTCCATGGCTATTTCAATAGCATCTGGTAATACAATACTGATTGTATTACCCTTCAGCCCTCCAAACAAACAAAATTTCAAAATTGAATTTATATCATTAATTAGCGATTATTCATTTTTACATCATAATATTTAAGTTATGGGATATGAGGAAAAGAGTAAGCATCACTCAAGGACTTAACCTCCTCTTCTAGGGAAAGGATTAATACATTTTTGGTTGTCCACAGAATAGTTACATCATGTTAAGTGGAAGTACAACCTTGTTGTTTCATTTATGTGGAGACTAAGTATGATTTAAAGACATGAATATGGGTTGTCAAGTTGACAAGGAATAGCCTTGTGGTGGCTGATTTGGAGTGTCAACCTGACTGGATTAAGGGGTATCCAGATAACAGATAAAGTATTATTTATTCTCAGTGCTTTGGTCGGCCTGGGCTCATCCCTTTTCTCCTGGAAAGGAAGCCCAGGTGGTTTTGCTTTGGATTTCAATGACAGGGCTGCCCCAGTTGTGTCTGTGAGAGTGTTTCCAGAGGAGACTGGCCTGTGAATCAGTGGACTGAATGTGGAAGATCCACCCTCAATGTGTGGGGCACCATCTAATCAGCTGGGGTCCCTCATGGAACAAAAAGACAAAGGAAGGGTTAATTCTTTCCCTCTCTCTTTTGGAGCTGAGGTGTCCTTCTCCTGACCTTGGTCATCAGAACATTAGATTATCTGGCCTTTGGATTCCAAGACTCCCCCCAGCAATCCCACTGGGCTCTTGAGCCTCAGCCTCAGAATGAGAGTTATACCATCAACTTACTTGGTTCTGAGGTTTTTGGACATGGACTGAGCTGCATTACCAGCTTTCTTGGTTCTCCAGTTTGCAGGTGGCCTATCATGGAAATTCTCAGCCTCCATAATCAAACCAGCCAATTCCCCTGATAAATCCCTTGTAGCATTTCTCTCTACCTATCCTGTCAGTTCTGTCTCTCTGGAGAACCCTCATTAAAACATCAGTGTGGATGGACATTTGTTGATATCTTCTTTTCCAACCCTCTCCTCTGCTCCTTTTCCAAATGGTCACCAGTTTCTGCTTGGGCATCTAGTGCTGGAGTGGGGCTGGAATACCTAGGCCAAGCCAATCAGAGCGTTTCATTTTCCTGGTCACACACTTTGGTTCAGGACTTGCTATCCCATTCCCATGGCACCTACACTCATTCAGAGTGAAATTCAGTTTGCTGGGAATTCTGGAGCAAAAATGACCTCTTTTCCTGCTAAGTATGAATGAGGAAACAGGGAGCCCTAGGTATTAGCAGTCATTTGAGATGCTAAAGTAAATCAATTTTAGGAAGATGTAAATATCTTGGAAGGCAGAGTGAGATGTGAGAAGCACGCACACACACAGATACACATACCTGCACAAATTTTATGACACAATTAAAGCCTGAGCTTTGTGTGAGTTAATAAAATCTCCTTATATTTTAAGCCAATTTGAGTTAGGTTTTCTTTTATTGGTAACCAAAACCAATCCTCACGTCCTGAGTGTGCTAGCTGAGGGAAATTAATGGGGCTAATCACAATTTTAGGATTGTCAAAGCAAATATATGACAGGAAAAACCAAAAGAGATCTGTCAAATACTGTGAAGAATCCTCAACTTGTTAAAGGGAATGGTAATAGAGTAGAAAAAGCATGGATTTGAGGTGAGGCAGACATCGGTTTAAATTATGACTCATTCACTTGACATAAATATTTGCAAATATTTGTTGATCATTTACCATGTGCCAAGCAATTTAAGACCATTATCTCATGGAATCCTCTTAATGAGTCTATTATTTTACAATGAGGAGACTAAGAATAGAGAAACAAGTTCAAAGTGTACAAGTTAGTATGGTGCACAGTAGTTTGCAATCCTATGTGTACATCATACCATGTTTTCACTTTGACTCCCTTACATCTTTGAAAAGTGCTGATCCACGTGTATTTTATTTGGACCATGCATTGTGCTTTTGAAATGTTGAGCCAGCATATAAACATTGGCTAATTTCATGTAAAAATCTGAACTTGCATCTTCACTTAAAAAATGAGGTCCGGCCATCCTAGGTCTGCGTTCCCATGGGAATTATCAGGCGGAGAGGTACAATGGCTGTGCCATTTAACCATGACATGCCTTCTACAGTTTTCTGTAATTTCCAGCCTTCTATAGTGTTGCCCTGACTCCAAAGTTGTGTTAGTAAGTAATGGTCACCTATTTCACATTGTTGCTTTTCTTATGATAGAGATATAATTATTTGTAGTTTTGAAAATGAGTGATTAATCTAGAGGGTGAAACTTTTCAAGTAACGAGAGAGAGTGCACTCTTACTTGAAGAAGCAAAGAACATTTCTTTTAGTTTAATCTACAAGTGTCACACCTAATTTATTCATTTATTTTACCTGCTTGGCTTCTGTGAGCACCAAGGTTTGCAAATATTCCATTAAATTATACTTTTTTGTGTGTGAAATTTTGAGAAAACTTTTCAATTCACCAAAGCTCCTTTTCCTTATTTTAAAAATCATGGATGAAGCTAGAAACCATCATTCTGAGCAAACTATCGCAAGAACAGAAAACCAAACACTGCATGTCCTCACTCATAGATGGAAACTGAACAATGAGAACACTTGGACACAGGGTGTGGAACATCACACACTGGGACCTGTTGTGGGGTGGGGGGTAGTGGGGAGGGATAGTTTTAAGAGATATACTTAATGTAAATGATGAGTTAACGGGTGCAGCACACCAACATGGCACATGTATACATATGTAACAAACCTGCACGTTGTGTACATGTACCCTAGAACTTAAAGTATAGTATTAAAAAAAAAGGTAAAAAAAAAAATGAAGATTTTGTTGCATGGTTAAATAAGATAAACAACCTGGCCAAACACTTGAAATCTAGTAGTTGTTTAGAAAGAGAAGTCTTAGCTCCCTTCCTCATTATATATATATATAGTGTGTGTGTGTATGTGTTTGTGTGTGTGTGATGAATCTGGCCTATATTGCTATACTAAATTGCGAACATGAACACATCATTTTTACATTAATAGATTTGCTGTCTGTATCATTTGCAAAATATTGTCTATTTAATCTTGTGCATCATTGGCTTCTGGACAATGCCTTTCTAATTTGAGGACCACAAAGGGAAAAGTAATTAGTACTATCTGGGTGACATCCCGGTGGGCTGAAACTTCCCATGTTATGAGAGAAATCAAGCAAGTGTCTGTTTTCTCAAAATGTCATCCAGGAGAGGAGATTTATGACACAAAGAGGCCAAATTGCACATGTAGAATGAAGTGGATACTGACTGTCAGGAGGAAGAGGCACTTTAATTGGTGATGATACTGTTAAAGTTTGCCAGTAACTGTCACCATGGGATTGACCCCTCCCAAGGAATGTTAAGTCAAATGAGGGAAGAAAAGTATGTCCTTCTCAGAGTATTGTCTTTTTGGAGCCATGCAGTTTATCAGGTATAATACGAGTTCTGTGATGTGAAAGTCAGTATCAATATCTATCTTTAACTTTGGAGAAAAAATAGATTTTCTTTCTTAGTGTCTGTTTAAACAAGTGATTATTGTTTGAACCCAGTCATCCACTGTAGAAGCACAAAGTTACAGCATTAGATAAGAGGTCTAGAAAACCCCGCATGGATTATTGTAAGAAGTCAAGACAAAAATTATTTATGTTCATTAAAATATTCTGAAATTTAACCCATCATTGAAAGGATTGAATAATAGCACTTTAAGGCAGCCAAAAATGATAGTATTTAATGTAATGGTTCTATTGTCCTTAATGACTTCTCTGAATTTTTCCTGCTGGTTAACTAGACACTGGAAACAAGATATTTTAGCTTTCAGAGCAATGATCTTTTCATTATACTATACCTTCCTACTGTGGTTATTTTTCAAGCTAATGCTCCAAGATCAGACACTAGTTAAGGTTTCCTTTTTAAAATACAATTGGAATAGACTATTTATGATCTTTGCAGTCCCCCTTGACTTATTGGAGACTACTTCCTTGTTTATGTAGGTAATTGCTCCCCCCACAGATACATGCATCAGAAGGAACTTTTATGTTTCTTCAATATAATCCTAGCTCTCTGGCCACAATTGATTTGTTGAAAAATTTATGTATAAATCAATTCAGTCAAATAAATTATTTTCATGAGAATTTGGAGTAGGGAATAAAAAAAAATCAGCATGTTTCTGATTGGCTGAATATGTAACCTATAGCCTTTGTAGCCATTGGCTGCCACATTAGCTGAATGCTATTTGGAATGAGGGAGAAGAAGTAAATCTACTAAATTCACTGCAGAGAAAAGCAGAAATGAGAAGGGGAGAGGAGGGATTTCTGAGTTCCCTATTTTCAGTCTTGGGTTCTATAAGATACCACTATAATTTTCCAGTGGATTTTCTCCTTATTTTGAAATAGTTTCAGAAGGCTCTTTCCCTCTTTCTTTTTCTTTTCTTTCTTTTCTTTACTTCTCTTTCTTTCTTTCTCTCCTTCCTTCCTTCCTTCCTTCCTTCCTTCCTTCCTTCCTTCCTTCCTTCCTTCTCTCTCTCCTTCCCTTCGTCCCTCCCTCCTTTCCCTCCTTTCCTCCCTCCCTTCCTTCCTCCTTCCTTCCTTCTTCGCTTTCTCCCTCCCTCCTTCCTTCCTCCTTCGCTCCCTCCTTCCCTCCCTCTTTCCTTTCCTTTCCTTTCC
>NW_016809273.1:3083752-3109587 GCF_001698545.2 Rhinopithecus bieti
CCCTTCCCGAGTCCAAGTGATCTCATTGTTCAGTTCCCACCTATGAGTGAGAACATGCGGTGTTTGGTTTTCTGTTCTTGTGATAGTTTGCTAAGAATGATGGTTTCCAGCTGCATCCATGTCCCTACAAAGGACGCAAACTCATCCTTTTTTATGGCTGCATAGTATTCCATGGTGTATATGTGCCACATTTTCTTAATCCAGTCTGTCACAGATGGACATTTGGGTTGATTCCAAGTCTTTGCTATTGTTTGGTAGTACTAACCAAACATTTCGATACACTAAGCAAGAAAGAATTTCTGACTCCACTTTCTCAAAGGATGTAACCTTCAACCAATACCACTTTTAATTTCCCAATAATTATTATCTCGACCTGATAGAGGCAGAAGAGCAAAGACAAGAACCATTTAGGGAAAAGGCTTATGTTCCTGTCTCTTTGCAAAGTGCCAAAAGTGATAATAAAGAGTGGTAAAGATCGAAGCTACCTGGGTTAGAGGGAAGTTATTTCCACTGAGAATTTTTTCTTCCCTTACTTCTCATTGTGATTCTGAAGTCAGGTTACCTAATTCTTTTCAGCATGAAAATTCCCTTATGCAAAAATGAGAAATTCTAGTTCAGAAACAGCAGTAGATTTGTTCAAAGTTTAATTTTCCTTATATGCCTAAGACATCTTCTAAAACCAATTCATTAAAAATATCTGTGTGGCAAGAGACAAACCTGCAGCACAGAAGCTCTGAGTTTTAAGTGTTTAGAGATACGTATACTTTTTCTGCAGAGACAACCTATGTTTGTCTGTCAAGAATCAAGGAGGATTATCTTTCCATCATTTGCTTTAGAAGCACTAAGGGAGGTAAAAGGACTTTGGGGACTTTTGCTATTATAACATTTTGCGCTTGCTTTTCATATCAGTATGGTTCTTTAGTTGCAAGAAAAACAAAACAAACTGACTCTGATAAGCCTAAGCAAAGCAGGGATTTGTTGGAAGGATATGGAATAGTTCAGAGAATTGACCAGAAATATAACGATGTAAAGTTTAGAAATGACCACAGTCACTCTGAAAATTCAGTTAAGAAATGAACTTTAAAAAAAATTTTACTTTAAGTTCTGGGATACATGTGCAGAATGTGCAGGTCAGTTACATAGGTATCCATGTGCCATGGTGATTTGCTGCACCTATCAACCCACCATCTAGGTTTTAAGCCCTGCATGCATTACGTATTTGTCCTAATGTTCTCCCTCCCCTTGCCCCCTACCCACTGACAGGCCCTGGGGTGTGACGTTCCCCTCCTTGTGTCCATGAACTCCCACTTATGAGTGATAACATGTGGTGTTTGGATTTCTGTTCCTGTATTAATTTGCTGAAAATGATGGCCTCCAGCTTCATCCATGTCCCTGCAAAGGACATGAACTCATTCTTTTTTATAGCTGCATAGTATTCCATGGTATATATGTGCCACATTTTTTAAATCCAGTCTATCATTGATGGGCATTTGGGTTGGCTCCAAGTCTTTTCTATTGTAAATAGTGCTGCAATAAACATACGTGTGCATGTGTCTTTGTAGTGGAATGATTATAAAAATGGATGACTTTTAATAGGGCACTACTGGTGGATGAGTGAGTCCAAGTTTCTTTTCATCTGTGAGTCCTTCTGCTTAAGACTAGAGTTCCAGGAAGAGAACATCTGGCCTCCTGCCCACCCTTGGCCGGAAGTTGTGGGGGACCTTAACTGATTGTCCCACTATATTTATATAGAAGGAAGAATCAGGGACTTTTAACTAAAAACAGAAGGAATCAATGCTAGAATAGCAGTAAAAAACAAACTACTAACTACAAATAAACAAAAATTTAAAATATTTTCTTGCCACGGCACTGTCATTGCAAGGATGTACTGCCCAGTAGAAGTCTCAGGAAGAGTATGCTTTCCTGTGCCTCTCTTGCTTTTAAAATAACATCATTTCTGTGGATATCCAATTTACCATATTAAAAGTGGGTGATGTTAGCAACTTTCCAATTAAGTTGAAAAAAAAAAGGCAAAAGTAGAAGAACTTTGAACAGTCTGGAAAGCATTACTGAATATAGCAATCGGGACTACAGGGATTGTTAGAACTAAATGAATGAGTCTCCATTTTGTTCTTCATTAAATGGATGTTTATGTCAAGAGAATGGCTGTTTAACCATATTTTATTATGTTCCACTAGTCCCTCAAATTAATAAGAATTTCTTTTGCCTCCACTGAGCAAAAAACCCCACATGACTAATTTAGTGGACTCAGGTAAAAAATGTGCTTTAAGATCCAATGAAGTGAAATTAATAGCTAGTTAGGGAACTAAGGTGCTCGTGTTATTCAAGAGTGGCTTCTTCAGGTTATCTGATAGCAAAGACCTAAATGGCAGAGCTTCCAATAACAAGACAGTGTTACAACTCTGTCTGGAATGTGGGTTAATAAACCTTTCCCCTTGGAGAAATTGGCAATGCATGTTGTCTATTTGCAGTTTAGTGGCTCTATTTTATGGTACCATTATCTTCTAAAATACGAGCACTTTTATTCATTAAATTACTCCCGAATATTTATTGTCCAGTCAAAACTGGATGAGATTAAAACCAAATTCATTTTCATTTTAACTTGTGGAAGGCCTTATCAACATTTTTCCTGGAAAGTTTCTTTAAAAATAATTAATTGTTCTATAGTTTGAGTTTTAACATTGCAGAATCTTAAGAACGCATGGACAAGACAGGTGACTCTCATCAGGTAGACATTTGGCTTTCGCAGATTCAGCTGTAGCAAGAGAATGAGAAAGGGAAGAAAAGAGAAAGAGAAAGAGGAAAATTCCAATGTTAGAAGAAAACTTGATTGATTTCATTGGACTTATTGAGAGAAGATATCTTCATGTCCAATTTAGCTATAGGTATGAAAGTTTTGCTTCAACCACTGGCTTTAAAAATAAAAGTATTTTATAAGCAGAAATTAAATTCTTGGCCAGGTGCACTGACTCCTATCTGTAATCCCATCACTTTGGGAGGCCAAGGCGGTTGGATCGCTGGAGTTCAGGAATTCAAGGCTGGCCTCGGGAACATAGTGAGACCCCATCTCTGTGAAAAACACAAAAATTAGCCAGGCGTGGTGTTGTGTGCCTGTAGTTCCAGCTACTTGGGAGGCTGAGGTGTGAGGATTGATTGAATGGGGAGGTCAAGGCTTCTGTGAGCCGTGATCATGCCCCTGCACTTCAGCCTGGGCAGCGGAGTGAGACCTTGTTGCAAAAAAACAAAACAAACAAACAAAAAGACAAATTCATTGTGTCTCATTAAGTTGGAAGAATTTAAAGATATCTTAGTAGTGTTTTCAAGATATAATCCTCTGATACCTTTCTCAAAATCACGTGCCGGTGCTTGGCAAAACGCAGATTCATTAGCTCACTGCAGACTCCTGGATGAAAGTTTTTGACGATGAGGCTCTAGAATCCACATATTACTAGCTTTCCTTGGGGACTGTGATAGATTTAAATTGAAAAAAACACTGTCTAATCGGTAATACAGAATACCTCCTTTGTTTTTAGAAGGGATGTGTCTGAGGAGCAGAATGGTAAAGTGACCTGCTAGAGTAGCACAGTATGTTAATTGATATTAATATGTTTACTGATTTGAAAACTTGTGCTTTTTGCCTACACACCATTTTTTAACCTTCATGGATCACCTCTAAATAATGACAGTCAGATGTTTGTTATATACTGGTCACAATAACGAATAATGAAAGAATTGAGCTTAAATATATTTTTTTAGTGGGTATGAGAGAAGGCAATAAGAATAGATAAAAAGGGAATAATGGAAGAATAGTCAATATATGGTCAACATGTGATGATATAAGTCTGTATTCCAATATTGTGACACCCCTATTGTGGATGTAACCTACATTGTATTCCACAGATTCCCTGTCTTTATTTGTCTTCATGTTTATCAAAATACTGTGAAAATTCAAACACTGCAGAAATATATAATATGGGAGAGGTCTTCCATAATTCCATCACTAAAATCCCTAATATCACCACTGTGGTAAAAAAAAAAGTTGTTCGTTTCTCCATTTCTTCCTTAGTAACAGTTGTTGTTCTCAATTTTTTCCTTAGTAACAGTTGCTTGAATTGTGGAAATGGGGTAGGGAAGTAGCATGATATACACAAAACAAAACGGCAAGTCCCAGCCTCTTCTGCAAATAAAAGTCACGAATGCAATGTAAGCAGAAGTCATTTGGTAAGGGCTCCAGGAAAATTTTATAAAGGAATCACCTTGGCACAGAGATGCTTCCTATTTATCCTCCCGCTCTTCTGTTTCTTCCTTGATGGTGACATGATAGCTGGAGCTGCATCTGCTTTTCTTTGGTTGAGTTTAGGAATTCAAACTTGAAAATGAAAATCATATGTTAATGATGGTAGGATAGGAAGATGGAAGGGGCCTGGGGTGAGAAAATTGTGAATTTTTTATGCCAGCTTTGGTCTGCCTAGCTCTTTTGGATTTCCTTAATTAAAAAAAAAAGTAAAACTTGACCTTGCTCAAGCAATTGTTATTGCAAGTGTCTGCTTTAGTAGCTGAATTCAATTGCAAACTCACATGACACCCTTAACAGTTTGTTGTATGTTCATAGTCTGCTTTCTAGGAAACCATCGTTATTCTATGGGAAAATGGCAGGAAGACTAAGCTACGTAGGGAAAAGAATGAGAGTCAGTCTGGTGTAGAAATATATGAGATAAAGAAAGACAGACCAAGGACAAAAATGATGAGAGCCATGAAGAATTTTAAGAGTCCTTCCTGAGAGCTTTACTTTCATTTATACAATAAATACATGAGCATATATAAAGTATCCCATAGAAGGCTTAGTTTTTGTCAGGCTGGTACCTTTTATTTCATTTGTTGGTAGCTATAGCTTGATTTCAAAGGGCAACCACCCGGCCTATATTCTTAGTTCCTAAGGTTTAAATGGGACTCACCAGATGTTTTGTCAACATAGTTGGGCAAATGACCCAGGACTGGTCAAACAGCCTATTTCATGTTTCCACAATGACTGGTTCAGGAATCAGCAATGTGACACAAACCAGTAGGATATAATCTTAGTAAAGTCTGGAACAGAAGAGCTCATGTTTTGTTAGCTGTGAGGAGCCTGGAAACTTGGAGCTGCCTATAAATATCTCAAAAGAGAACCTGCCTGAAGATGATGCCAACATAATAAAGCAGAGTTGAGAGATAGAGAGGAATGTATCTCTGATAAAATTACTTTAAACAAGTTCTCTAACTGATTTTTGTACAAATTGTCCAAGGCATCACTTTGGAAAACATTGTTTCATATTTTAACCTAACTAAAGAGGCTAGCTAGAGGAATACCCTAAAAGAATCAGAAGCATATTTTATTAATGTTCCCCATAATATTTCCTTATTTCTTATGTACATTAAACTCATATTTCCATTGTTTGTGGTTTATCGTGTTTGCGTTCTCTACTTTTTTTTTTGTTTGTTTTGAGACCGAGTCTTGCTCTGTCGCCTAGGCTGGAGTGCAATGGCATGATCTCGACTCACTGCAACCTCCGCTTCCCAGGTTCAAGCAATGCTCCTGCCTCAGCCTCCTGAGTAACTGGGACTACAGGCGCCCACCACCATGCCCAGCTAGTTTTTTGTATTTTGTACTAGAGATGGAGTTCCACTGTGTTAGCCAGGTTGGTCTCGATCTCCTGACCTCGTGATCTACCCGCCTCGGCCTCCCAAAGTGCTGGGATTACAGGTGTGAGCCACTGCGCCCAGTCCGCAATCTCTACTTTCTTGATCACATCAGTCTAGGTATTGATAACCTCATTTGTCTTCTCATTTTACTTGTAGGGAAAGAGTCAAATATTGTGAGACTGAGACCTGGTGCTCGTAATTGGGTATGAAAGACAGAATATTCATCCTTTCTTAGAATCTGTACCCTAGAATCTGTACCCTTAGAATCTGAACCTAAAAAAACTGAAAGTAGGTTTTTTGTTCCTAGAAGAGGCAAAAAAGCTTTTGCCATATTCATAAAACTCTCAAATTCCAAAACACCATTCAATAATCCCCCAAAGTACTATAATCGATGTTCAACTAACACATAAACAATCACTTTTTCCCTCGTTGATGATTCTACTGCAATATTTTCTCAAAAACTGTACCGTGGTGGGCCATTCCGTTCTGCCTCTTTAGCTATTGAGCCTACAATATGATTTTGTTAGCACCAAAATACGTCTTCATATCATAATCATTGCTGCAATAAATGGGATAACAGAGTATCTATCAAGTAAGGCTTTGCTGGACCCAAGAGAGTTGTATATTACATAAGAAACAAACATGAATTCAAGACTGAAAAGCATAAAACATCCTTTCATAGCAGAAACAGGACAACCTGTAAACTGCAAATTTAGGTGTTTCTACAATTAGAAGTCTAATGGCAGTTCTTATCATTCTTTCAGCTTCTTAAATAGAAGTATGTCTTCTGTTTAGGTTGATTCAAAAGATAACCTTTGAAAAGATAACCTTTCCCTCAAGGGAATATCAGAATCCCATGTTTTCTGTGGAATAGTATAAAACTTGTATTTTATTTTTGCTCCTGTTTTAGGGGATATCTTTAAAGATATTCTGTTTTAAGAGTATATATTGTGCTAATTTAGTATCATTCTGGATGAATGGGTTGGTAAAATATTAGGGACCAAAAATTAAGAAATGTAAATTCAGAAAAGTTTAAGAAACTCAATTATTTGTTTTTACCTGCCTATGAAAATAGTATTTGCAGTTACCTACCATTAAATACTTCAGAATAAATTCAATATTTCTATATAAAGTTACTTGAAGATATTAGAATAGATCCTATTAGAAAAGCAACATGGTAAGTTATATGAATGAGTAAATTCATATGCAGATATTCTTCTTTCCAGTTAATTTCTTTTTTAGTTCAAGAAAATGTGGAGTACAAGATAATTTATTTATTTATTTATTTTATTTTATTTTATTTTATTTTGTGTGTGTGTGTGACGGAGTCTCTCTCTGTTGCCTAGGCTGGAGTACAGTGGCGCGATCTTGGTTTACTGCAAGCTCCGTCTTCTGGGTTCATGCCATCCTCCTGCCTCAGCCTCCCAAGTAGCTGGGACCACAGGTGTCTGCCACCATGCCCAGCTAATTTTTTGTATTTTTAGTAGAGACAGGGTTTCACCATGTTAGCCAGGATGGTCTTGATCTCCTGACCTTGTGATCTGCCCGCCTCGGCCTCCCAGAGTGCTGGGATTACAGGTGTGAGCCACCGCGCCCGGCCATTACAAGATCATTTTCAAACAACTGCCTAAGTCTCCACTTACATTGTGTTGATTCACTCAATCGATCATCCAATTATGCAGAAAATACTGGAAGTTCTACTCTAAAATGCATCGGAATCACCCAAAATACATGGTATAAATGCAGATTGTCAAGCCTCATTCTCTGATTAAAAGAGAGAGTATAGAAAGCCCAGTTTTTCCAGGTTTTTCAGATACTTCTGATTTCAGTGGACCTTAAGCTACACTTAGGAAAATACTGCCTTCCTGTATCATATCCACCCTAACATCAAATGTGACTGAAAGTATCAAAACGCTTAAAATTCCTGCAGGGCTGGGTACAGCGAGCAAGCAACCAATGTGCAAAATATAAGAAGGCATCAACTCTCAGACTCAATTTGACTTTCTTTTTTTCTTTTTCTTGAAACAGAGTCCCATTGTGTCACCCAGGCTGGAGTGCAATAGCACAGTCTTGGCTCACTGCAACCTCTACCTCCCGGGTTCAAGTGATTCTCCTGCCTCAGCCTCCCAAGTAACTAGAATCACAGGCCTGTTCCACCCCACCCGACTAAATTCTTGTATTTTTACTAGAGACGGGCTTTCCCTATGTTGGCCAGACTGATCTCAAAGTAGAGGCCTGAAGTGATTTACCCACCTTGGCCTCCCAAATTTCTGGAATTACAGGCATGAGCCACCGAGTCCAGTCCTGACTCTGCTCTTGTGAAAGCTGAGAGTACTGTGTTATTTTAATATCTGATCTACCTGTGGATTCAGCTAACCTAAAGTTGTTGAATTCTTAAGCCACCACCCCCATCTCACCAGGTAAGCCCTGCATTCATCATAACTTTGACTTTCTAAATTCTCAGACAGTGAATACCCATTCAGATGCTTGTCACATAGATGGACATTATGTAACTTTCTCTCCCCAGCACAAGAATTACTTTCAGATCATCAGTGACTTAATTGAACAAATGGCAAAGATCTTGCCAAAATCTGAGAAGATGTCCTCTGACCTTGTAAGTACTTTTAAGTGTAATTTCATTTAAATAGCCCAAAGCTTTTAGCCAAATACAACTTGGCAGTTCAATAATATTTGGGGAGGGTAAAAGCAGGTACTGTGTCAAAGAGCCAAGTGAATAAATTTTTTATAGAAGTCAGTCATATTAATTGTATTGTTCAAAGATGATGCTGTTCACATCGGTATTTATATATCTGTTAAAATATTTGGGTTTATCTAATCCATGTTTTCCTTTATCATATGTTAATACTGGATGTATTTAATACTTCAAAGTGAGGTGATCTGAAAGCAGAGGGGCCCTGAACATGTCTAAATGGAATAGTGACATGTTTCTCCTATAGATGACATTGCAGTTACTAATTGCTCATTATACTAGAACATGTGTGAACCCTCACACTTCAGGGGTGCTTGTTTTTCACGCTTGAAGTTCTTCAGTTCAAAAAAGGTTAAAGATCTATATCTTAACAAAAGAGAGACAGCCTCTGTTTGCTCTGTAGTATGTACTAAGCTTAAATATTCTTGTTATAATATGCTAGTTAGAAAGAGATGTATACTCTTAAATAATGCCAAGACTCTCCTTAACCCCATTTCTGTGGATATTGTTTGCTTTTCAGCATTTCAATTCTTGCTAATCTTATTTCAGCATCCCACATAATTAGAATTGTACAGATTCTAACTATTCAATCATCTCTTCCCTTCCCTATGAAATGTGCTAACAGGATGTGAAATGGAGGTGGGCTCCCTGTGTTCTTGCTCTGAGTCTAAAGGAAGTTAAATATAAAAACTCAGGAAGTGTCTGAACACACCTCCATTTCAATGTGATCCTCAGTTAGTACATTTCCCTTGAGGTAGGCAGAAAAATGTGAATACATTTTTTTTAACCTATCCAATTTCAACTTAAAACTTCATCTTAAAATTTTCCTTTTGCCCCATCAACTGGGTGCCCTAGATTATAGAGGAATGGAGAAAGAAAAAAGAACTTGGCTTAACCATTTGCTATTTTGTGATATTTTATATCATATGCTGCTAGCCTCACCAGGAGTGAATATATGTCAATTCGCATATCCAAATCTATGAAAAGGAACATGAAATGGAATTAACTAAATTATATTGAAGACATATACAGATACATTAAGCTTTGGAAAACATCTGAACTTTGGAATACTGGTCCACACGTCTTTCAGAGAGTCTTTCATAGGTAAGAAGAAACATTTCTTGTGATTTTTATTATGTTCAAATTCAGCAAAGGAGATGAATTCATTTCCCTCGTGCTGTGGTTTGAATGTGTGTTTGAATTTATACGTGCAACCTTAACCCCCAAGGTGATAGTATTAAAAGGTGGGGTCTGTAGGAGGTGATTAAGCCATAAGAGTGGATGGGATTAGTGCCCTTAAAAAAGGACTGGAGGGAGCAAATTTGTCCCTTTTGCCCTTGTGCCATGTGAGGACACAGAGAAGGCACCACACAGCCCTCACCGGCCAGTGAATTTGCTGGTGCCACAGTCTTAGGCTTCTCAGCCTCTAGAACTATGAAAAATAAATTTCTACCATTTATAAATTACCCAGCCTATGGTATTTTACTGTAACAGCAGGAATCAACTAAGACACCTAATCCAACTTAATATGGTTTGGCTGTGTCCCCACCCAAATCTCGTCTTGAATTGTAGTTCCCATAATCCCCACGTGTTGTGGGAGGGACCAGGTGGAAATAAATGGATCATGGGGCAGTTTCCCCATCCTGTTCTTGTGATAGTTAGTTTTCATGAGATCTGATGGTTTTATAAGCGGTTTTTCGTCCTTTTGCTAGGCATTTCTTGCTGCTGCCACGGGAAGAAGGATGTGTTTGCTTCCCCCTCTGCCACGATTAAGTTTCCTGAGACCTCCTGAGTCATGCTGAACTGTGAGTCAATTAAACCTTTTTCTTTTGTAACATAATGGCCTAGATTATGTACAAAATCTAAGTTTACTTCAATGCTGGGTTAACCGTATGACCGCGGTGGCTGGCGTGAAATTAACCAACCCTAAATATTAGTATGGCTTAGTCAAACTTTCACTTATTACTAAAAATTTATCACTGTCGTTTCCCATAGGGATGTGGTTGAGCAAAGTGTTTGAGCGTCATTCGTGCATGCTTGATACCTGCTCCTTTTGATCTGGGTGATCTATTAGAAGCAGAAGGAGAAAAATTAAACCTAAAATATCTTTGGTTGTATGGTAGAGGTGGAAGGTAATTTTGTCGGTGTCTGATGAAACCCCTGAAGGGTTATTAGATCCTGAAACCTGAAAATTAGGCTCTAAAATGTAGCCCAATTGGAGAAATTTGTGAACTTGACCCTTTCTAGAATTTTTGAAAATCAGGTAAGTAGAGATACTTGAGTTTCTAGACTCAAGATTATAGATAGTGTCTTCTCTATTTTTTCTCACATTGTACAATGAGGCATTGATAATTAACACACCAGTTCCTTTTAGCACAGACCTTGTTTAATAGAGTATAGACAAAACTCTCAACATTTGAGAACTGCCAGAAAAGGAGAGGAAACCACTTGCTTTCCGAGAACACACTGGATAACTTCAGCACAAGGCAGAATAAGGGTATTTAGCTCAGAGGGAGGAGAAAGAGAGCGGCCTTGGATATTGCTTATTTTAGTTTTCCTTAAGGCTGCCCACACAAAGTTTTCAGTCAGTGACTCATCAAATTTCATTCTGCTAGATGTGATGCTAAATTTTTTCTATCTTAAGATGTTCAACAAGGATTTTCTGCTAGTAAATGTATTTCCGGTGAGCAGAGGTTATTAAGAATACTTGTACCATGGACCCCTTTGGCACCTGGTGAAACCTGTAGACCCTCTTTCTAAATTAAGTTATTGAGGGCACAAAACACCTAAGATTAAAGAAAACCTGTATTTAAAAACATTTCACAAAATATAGCAAAACAAACTTGTGACCTGGTAATATATATACTTCTTCAACACATTTAGTAATTGAATCTATGATTACCTAATTATTACTATAATTTTGACATAGTGGTGGACATAAATAATATATTGAAGTACTTGCACAACTTTAATGTATTAATAATATGAAAATTCTGATTTCTCCTGATGAGAACCACAGATTTTAACAGTACTATGGTCTGTTGCCTACATTCATAGCTTAAGGAAAGGCTAAACCACTTACAGGTTAGCGGGAAAAGGGGATCTAATTGTATTCACTCAAGTTTCTGGACCTTCTGAATTTCTTAGATGGTCTCCTGGGTGGCTCGAGCTTCCCATGTTAAAAATTCTTGCTATATAGATTAAGGTGAATAAGATACAACCAGATTTCTTTTTTACATGTCAAATAATAGTTTTGATATATTTCTCATGACATAATCTATAAAAACTGAAAAAAACTATCTTTGAGATGATATTTGTGTATGGAAATTAGGTCCGGATTTTATTCTTTTTTTCTTTTCAGGTTTTTTTCTTTATGAAACTAAGTGTTCTGTTGGCATGTTTACCACCATTAAATGCATTTTAATAAAGTCCCTGTGGTATTGTGTGCTTTGACATTGCTGGAAAAGGGTGTCTATTTATGAAAATAATGTTAGACTATAAAGGTAAATAAAGGGAGATGAGGTATCAGAAATAACACATTTCCATGGTAATTGTTTTTAAACAGTAGATTGATCAATAGCATTTTGTGGTAAGATGTTGTTGATCTGTCTCAGTCAGGACCCAAACGGCAAGCCATTTCAAATTGATCACAGAACAAAAATTGGCATTATGTTCCCTTGGCTTCATTGTGAGTGTGCTCTACAGCTCATTTCACGACCAATGAAAATACTGATGCTAATGACAACTATAAGAATACTGTGCAAAATATCACAGTGAAAGAAAGCAAAGGTTGGGAGTGGAGATTATAATTGTTTCTAGCACTGTGTTTAAAACTCTTGAAACTTGCGTTTTCATAGTGAAAGAAAACAATTTTTAATAGCAAGCTAGGTGTGTCATCCACAACATCCCAGTTGTGTTTGGTTTGTATTTTCTGAAAAGTTGCATTTCTGAGAAACACAATGAGAGAAAACCAATGGAAGTTATAATTCCATACCAAAAGTTCTGACTCAAATGTTGACAAAGATCACATAGGAAATATAGAGACTTATAGTAGGCCAGGTATAAAATAGAACAAAGTTTGGAGATGACCAGGGTCACAAGGATTGGAGTGTAGGTGAAAATAATAGCTGTGTAGCCAGTAAGAATTTTGTAGTCTGCCTGTTAGAAAGACTGTTATGCCTGGACTTGTGACCTTCCTGATCTTACGTGGATATAAACCAATGTCCTTGTTTCTTTGCTTTCTCAGCTAATAGATTTTTAGAAAAGGGTTTCTGGAGCCAAACACACTGTCCATGGTTTGACAGAGTGAATGGAGACAGGAAAACATACTTTCTCAAAAGAACAAGATTGCTTTTCCATCCTCATTCTTCTGGTCTGTCCACTGTTCTGCAGCAATATTAACCAATTTGATCTTTCCTTTTGTCACATTCTTACCACCATATTTGCACCTTAAGTTATTATTTAGCAGCAGGCTTTCATGTAATTATTTAATTTTTAGTTTCCTACCACAGATTGTGTATGACTTATCCAGTGTTCGTAGTAATACTACAAAATAAACAAACAAAATGACAATTTATTTAGCTTTGAGTCTATAGGGTTTTGCTGATTGGAACTGGGATTGACTGACATGGCTGTGCTTAGGTGGTCTCAGCTGGGCTTGCATAGGCCTCTGCAGCCAACAAGAATTAGCTTGGAGGTGCTGCTCATCTTGGCGAGCTCACTCACGTGTTTGGTTGAGGGTCAGCTACTGGTTGCCTTACCTAGGATGTCCTCATCTGGGCTGACTTGAGTAGTTTGGTTCGTTCCTCATATCCCTTTCTTCAACAGGCAAGCCTGAGTATGTTCTTCCCATTGTGTAGATGCTCCTTGACTTATGATGAGGTTACATTCCAATAAACCTATTGTAAGTGAAATATATTTTAAGTCAAAAATGCATTTGATACATTGCTAAAGCCATCATAAAGTTTAAAAATTGTTAAGTTGAACCATTGTAACTCAGGGACCATCCATTACTAGCAGAGGGCAAGAGACATGTCCAAGCACGTTTTCAATCTTATTCATGAGTCACTTTGCTAGTATTTCATTGACTAAAATTAGTCACAAAACCAGCCAGGTTCATGAGTAAGAGTATAAAGGCAAATCAAAATCATGAAGAGATATCACTTAATACCCATTAAGCTGGAAAAATAAAACAAAATGAAATGAAACCTGAAATTAACAAGTGTTGGAAAGGATATAGAGAATTTGGAACACTTCTGCATTGTTGGTGAGAATATCAAATGATGGAACTGCTATAGAAAATGGTATGGTGATTGTTCAAAAATTTTAACATAGAATTACAATGTGATCCGAAGATTCCCTCTCTAAGTACATACCCAAAGAATTAAAAGAATTTAATTTTCAAATAATCGAAAGCTTGGGTTCAAACAGATATTTTCACACCCTTGTTCAGTAGCAGCATTATTCATAAAAGCCAGAAGTAGAAGTGTCCCAGGTGTCCATCAACAGATGAAAGGATAAACAAAATGTGGTACATATGTACAATGAACTATTATCCAGTCTTAAGGGAATTTTGATGCATGCTAGAGCATGGTTGAAACTTGAAAACATTACGTTGTGAATTATGCCAGTCACAAAAGGACAAATATTGTATGATTCCATTTCTACTAGGTTCCTAGAGTAGTCAAATTCATAGCAAGTAGAGTGGTGATTGCCAGGAACTAGAGTTGCTCCAGGGACGGGAATTGGTAATTAATATTTAATAGATACAGGGTTTCAGTTGGGGAAGACAAAAGAGTTCTGAAGATGGATGGTAGTAATAATTGCATAATGTGAATGTACTTCGTGCCACAGAATTGTACACTCAAAAATGGCTAAAATAATGAATTTTATGTTATGTATATTTTGCTACAAGAAAAAAATACACAAAAAGAGCAAGGGTATAGACTGAACCTCATCAGTAATTATCAGTGAAAGCCATGTAGCAAAATGGGTGCACAGAATGGCGAAGACTTAGAGACATTCAGGCAGTATCTACCACAATGGGAATCTTTAAAGGGGGTAGCACTTTTAGCAAAGCACTAGAATCATTACAGTATTAATTTTATTCCAAGTGGCCTGATATTTATAACAGATTTAAAACATTATAGAGGGGTATTATACCAGTCTTAGCATTGAACTCTAAATGCAATAGGGGTTTAAGTTTTGATCCAGAATTCAAGAATACCGGTGACAGAACACCCAACCCTCTTAGCACACAAATTACTAGTTGCAGTGACACATTTGAGTTGTAGGGAATAATTCAAACCATGTTTAGGTTTTCTTATGATGCATATCACATGATGCGTATAATAACTAAATAATTAAAATCATTTGTATCAAATGGATATCATTAAGATATCTGGGGCTGGGCACAGTGGCTCACTTCTGTAATTCCAGCACTTTGGGAGGCTGAGGCCAGAGTATTACTCAAGGCCAGAAGTTCAACACCAGCTTGAGCAACATAGTGAGACCCCATCTCTATAAAAATTTTCTTAAAAAATTTGCCACGTGCAGTGGTACACATCTCTAGTCCCAGCCATTTGGGAGGCTGAGGCAGGAGTTTGAGGCTGTAGTGAGCTATGATTGTACCACTGCACTCCAGATGTGGTGACAGAGCATGATACACTGTTTCTTTTTTTAAAAATGAAAAAAAAAAAAAAAAGATATGTGGGAAAATAAGGTACTAAACACCTTATTTAATAAATTCACTTACTTTTCAGCAGTTCTATAAAGTTATATAAATCTGGAGTTGCTGCATTATTTGTTATGTCATTGTGATTTCAGCTTAGAGTATTTAAATGTTATTAAAATTCTGGACTGTTTTTCATAATTTCCTTCTTAATCTAGGCTATTATCAATTTCCTGAGTAGTGAAAATGCTGGTGGTTCTCATAGCCAAGGCATCTGCCCAGTATTTACACAAGAGCATCATTAGATATTTATAATTTATTAAAATGCCCATGTATGTTCCTTTTGAATAATTGGCTAATAACTCCATTCATAAGGGAAATTTGTGTGAGTTCTAATTTAATTCATAGAAAACCTAACAACATTTAGTATATTTTTAAAGCTATCGCAGCACAAATAGTACTGATATTTGTTTTAGTATTAGTAATCCTTTTGGTGTTTGTTTTATTATTAATTTTCAAGGGATAAAATCTTGAAAGTAAAGTAAGATAGAAATCATTCTTAATATGAGCTATTGAGTTGAATATTCAAATATATTGAATTGTTTTTAAATTCATTATTTTATTATTGTAGCTTTTTGAGGCAGATTAAATGAATATTATGCCTATGTCATAGATGACAAAAGAAAAGCTAAAGATTAAGTGACTTTAAGGTCACCAAATTGGTTAGTGTTAGGGGAAGAATAAGATACCAGAACCACCTAGAGCTGTGATGTGTGATACAGCAGCCACTAGTCATGAAGGTATTGAACATTTAAAATGTGAATACTCTGAGATGAGATACACTGTGAGAGTCCAAAAAACACTGGATTCCAAACATAATACTAGGAAAGAAATGGAAAATATCTCAATAATTATATATTGATTGAATGTTGAAATAAGATTTTCGATTTATGGGGTTAAATAAAATATTAAATTAATTTCACTTTTTAGTTTTCTTATCTGACCACTAGAAAACTTAAAATTTTATACATGGCTCTCATTATATTTCTGATGGACAATACTATCCTAGAATGTTTTTCTACTGCTTTAGGCTAAATGTCTAAGCCTGGGGTCTGAATTATGTGCGTAAGTTCCTATGGTGTGATTCATACATAGTTTATAAATTTCTAGATGTTTAGTAGTACTTAGAAATTTTAAAAAATCTTACCTAAAAAGAATCTTACCTAAAAGAACAAACAATTGTTTGTTGACTTTTCTCATATGCCTTGCCCAAAGCAATAGAGAAAAATAAAGTTTATTTAAGACTTTCCATATAAAATGTGAGAGCCACACATAAAATTTTAAGTTTTCTAGGAGGCACATTAGAAGAGGAAAAAATAGTGAAATTAATTTAGTCATGTATTTTATTCAATTCAATGTATCTAAAGCAACCAAGCTAGTGATATTTTAAACAAATCTGTTTATATATCTCTCTCTACTTCTTATAACCTACCCTTGCCTTTCTGTTGTTAAGGCAATTAAAATTCTTACCATGGTAAAATTCTTATGATCTATCCAGCCTTACCTGCTCACTTTTTCTCAATCTTTCTTTCCACTCCCTTCCTATTACCAGGGCTATTATACTGTCTTTCATAGCTTTTAACATTCCAGCATCCTCTCATTCACCCCAGGGCTCTGTGCACGGCTTCCTCCTTGTGGAACACTGTTTTCTTTTTGCCTAGTTAACTCCTGTTAATTCTCCAGATTTCAGCATGGGATTATCATTTCCTTATGGACTATTTCTTTCTTTCTCAAATGTAGGTCAGTTATTTTTTATAATATGCACTCACAGTAGCACTAAATTTATCTAATTTACTTTGGGTAAATTATTCACCCTTAAATGAAAAGTTCACTAACATGATTATTTGATTAATATCTGTATGCCCTAGTAGACTCTACAAGTCATGACACTGGTCTTCCTGTCTTTTTTTTCTTTTCAGTGCTATATTCCCAGTACACAGTAACTGATACATAGTAGGCTCTCAATAAATATTAGTTTAATGATATATAAGTAAATAAACTCATAGATGGGCATTCTTTGAGGTATGTATAATGCTGTATTTAAAGTAAGATTCAAGATGTTTAAATAAGGTCCTCTGACATTTTTTATAGCTATTTTATCTTTCCTATTTGTTTTGCAAAGTAATTCAGTTTTCAAATAAAAATCAGATTCACTATTATAGCATATCTTTGAATACTTGAGCATTGTCAGTTGTATTGCTCAGCATATACTGGCATTATGTACTTGGTTCACACAAAACCCTAAGAGAGAAAATGGATATTTCTACTTTTGGGGAAAAATTTAAGTTGAAAAGTGAAGTGGCTTTGCTTAAACTTAAAGGGACAATAATAAGTACAAAACAGATTTGGAAGTGGTGTTTTTTGTGTACGCGTGTGTGCACGTGTGTGTGTGTGTGTGTAAGAGAGAGAGAGAGAGAGAGAGAGAGAGAGAGAGAGAGAGAGAAACAGAGACGAAGTCCAAGGCTATGATGACTTAATGGCCCAGGGAGAGATGCCTTATTTAAGGAATACTAAATTATGTCTGGTAAGTAATTCTGAAGAATGTAGACCATTACTATTTTTTTTTTTTTTTTTTGACAGAGTCTCACTCTGTGTTTTAGGCTGGAGGGCAGTGGCACAGTCTCAACATACTGCAACCTCCGCCTCCTGAGTTCAAGTGATTCTCCTGCCTCAGCCTCTCCAGTAGCTGGGACTATAGGCGTGCACCTCCACGTTAGGCTAATTTTTGTATTTTTAGTAGAGACAGGGTGTCACCATGTTGGCCAGGGTGGTCTAGAACTCCTAACCTCAAGTGATCTGCCTGCCTCAGCCTCCCAAAGTGCTAGGATTACAGTTGTGAGCCACCGTGCCTGGCCCCTCACCTTTTAAAAATTAATTTATTTTCTTGAGATAGGGAAATAAGCCTGTTGCCCAGGCTGGAGTGCAGTGGTGTGATCTCGGCTCATTGCAGCCTCAGCCTCTGGAGCTCAGGTGATCCTCCCATGTCAGCTCCTGAGTAGCTGGGACTACAGGCATGCACCACCATGCCTGGCTAATTTTCGTATTTTTGGTAGAGATGAGGTTTTGCTATGTTGCCCAGGCTGGACTCCTGCACTCCAGCAATACGGCCTGCCTCGCCTCCCAAAGTGCTGGGAATAAAGGTGTGAGCCACTGTGCCCAGCCTAACCCTTACCTTTTAAAAGGATTTTCATCAGAAAGTTAATATATTTAATATTATTTAAGGCAAATTTTCTAGTTGGTAATAAAATATGGTTAAGTATCCAATGGTTTTCAAAGTATGGGGCCTAAGCCGGGAACATATGCATCATCCAGAAACTTGTTAAAATGCACATTTTGACCCCCAACCCAAACCTATAGAATCAGAAATTCTCAGAGTCTGTGCAACTCAGGAGTTTGTGTTTTAACAAGCATCAGCATTTTAGTATTTGAGAACAAGTGAAGTAGACTATTAGATTTAAGGAGAATTCTCATTAATAGCCTCAAAATTATGCAGTGTATGGCAAAACATTTTGGGAGACTTTCTGTGACAAAGGGAAAATGATAAATCTTAGAAGACTTCTGTTCTTTAAAAAATAAAACATAACTGATTTTTATATTTCAAATGTCCTCTATAAGATTTCTATTTCAGTCGTCAAATTCTCAAATATTTTCACAAGAATCAAGGTTCCCGAATCAAGAAAACATTTGGAACGTTTATAATTAGTTATGTATTGGAAAATTGACTCTGGGATAAAAAACTGCCCAGATTTGTTGCCTTTACTGATTTTTGTGCTGTATGTTCTTCCCAAAAGGCCAATTTCAAGCTACCAGTAGAGTCATTATGATTTGACTGAGTGTAGGATTGAAGAAATGCTCAGAATAGGTGTTCTATTTTTTCTTTTTTTTGGAGGGAGGAAGGAGACTCTTTAGAAAGGTCTATTTTGCCCAATCCACTCACATTATAGAAAATTTCTCTTTACTTTGTATTCTTTTTTTCCCTTGTTAAAAATAAGTCATACAGATTCTTCACACAAAGTATTCTTATAATATTTTGGTATTTAAATGGGCTGCCAGTCACTTGATTACATTATCTTTTATTATAAAACATGTGCTGAGTTCTCAGCAACTTATGCATGCAGAGGGTCCTTTGCAATGGGAAGTATTTGGAACATGTATAATTCAAGTTGGATTTTGGATAGATATTCCAGCTATATGTTTTTGTTTAGGGATTCCTTTGGTAAGTAGAGTCAATCCTCAATAATTTCATACTATAACAAAAACCAAGAGTTTTGTGTAACTAAGAATCAACATTTCAATTATTCAAAATATTATTGAATGTAATTATGATTGAAAATGATTCCAATGAGTAAAAACAAATAGTGGAAGTGAGGGCATTTTTTTTCTCAGCTGGTAAAAAAGCAAATCTGCTGTGTTATAATTGGTGATGAGGACTTTTTAAACAAATCTGGCTAGTTATTATTTCTAGTCTGGTTGCTGTCCTGGTTTTCAAAATATTTCAATGCTTTCTTGGGTCTTTTTGCTTTTTTTCTTTCAAAATGGCAAGAGTATGCCATTTAAATGTATGCCATTTAAAATGGCATACTCTTGCCATTTTGAAAGAAAAAAAGCACTACTATTAATGTTCGTAAAAATCTGTTTTGAATATGTGTCTCCCGTGCTCAGAAAGGTTCGATATCTCCCACTGCTCGCAATATAAAACCCAACAATTTACCTTGGTACTCAATCCTTTTGACTCCTTGGCCCTTCCTACCTTTCCATCATAATTTTCTAATACTGTTCTACAAACACACATGCACTTTGCCATCTCTGTGAATACTTGCAATATGTTTTCTCTATCCGTGATATTCTTCCTTTTTCTCATATTTCTATGCATACTTTTTGTCCTATGCGTCTCTTGTTCTCTCCAAAATGTTTTCATCCTTCCTACTGCTGTAGGTGAGCAGTACAATACGATGATTAGAGTCACTGCCATGGTTTGAACATTTAGCTGCTATACTATCTTTTGTACATTACTAAGTTACTCTCAGTATGTCTTTATCTGTAAATGGGGTTTAATAATAACTGTTTTGTGAGTTGCATGGTGAAGATTATGTGAGAAAAGATCTGTAAAGCATTTACTAACGTGCTTGGCAAGAATTATTAACCATGGCTTTATGTTTTTTCTCATTTGAACTTAAAAGCTATATCCAAACACTTGTTTGGACCTTCGATGTTTTCTTGTATTATACTTTTATATACTTATTATGGTGTTCTGAACATAACTGTAGAGACTCAGCCACAAGGACATACTTTTGGCCTTCTCTATAACATCTAACATATGCCTTCTCTTGTACATAGTATATGCCAGAATAACAATGAATGAATAAATAAAATGGAAGAGTATAAGAAACACTGATTGGATCATTGGGAAAGCAAGGCTGTCTCAGCTCTGCTAACATCATGTTGTGTTGTATTAGCTATTCCTAACTGACTTCTTTGACAGTCACTGTCTTTATTCAAAATAGAGATGGCACTAGTAGGTAATCTCTATGGCCTTTTTCAACTGCAGGGTGTAACTATCTGAGATATGACTTAACTGCATGAATATAAATACAGAGTGTTTATTATAATTACTTATTAATTTCTCTATTGAAAACTTTTTGTCTTATTGTACTTTATTTTTAAGCCCTCAGATGTTCAGAACTGAGATGATAATACTCCTCAATTAATGATACACAATTACCCCTGATCTGGGGAGACTCTTTTTTCTTTTAAAACTGTGTTATGTGTGTTTCCCTTCAACTTATATACTCTGTGACTTAGAGATTTAGATGTGACAGTAAAATTGTAAAAGCCTTAGAAGAAAACACACAAAACAAAATAACAAGAACAAAAATAAATTTTCCTGGTCACTTACCTCATTGTACATATCTCAACACCCAATAATTAAGAAAATCTGTCATTTCTGCATCAAAAGTATCTCTTTGCCTTTTCATTTCTAGCTATTTCCTCCACTAATATGCCACTTGAGAACACCATTGTCTCTCTTGTGGATTATTGTAGTGACCTTCTCTTGATTTACTTTTCTCTCATTCATTCTTCAGTTTTGAATTAGGCTCAGCCCTTATAAACTTATTTATTTATTTAGTGTAAGCTAATTCAAAATGTACTTTGCTTCTTGCAATCAGAATAGTCTTATGATTTAAAAAACTTTTAAAAAGTAACGTCTACATTAAAAATTATTAATTTTGTGGGTATGTACTAGGTGTCTATATTTATAGGTTACATAAAATATTTTGATATAAGCATGCAGTGTTTTATAATTACATCAAGTAAATGGAGTATCCATCACTTCCTGCACTTATCCTTTGTTACAAACAGCCCAGTAATACTCTTTCAGTTATTTTTAAATGTACAGTTAAATTATTTTTGACCATAGTTTTTTAAGAGCAGAAATAAATTTTATAGTGAGTCTATCTCATACAGTCCACTCACTTTGTACACTTTGTAGACAATTTCTCTTTTGCTCGGATTTGAGTTGCTAAAAAAATTGCCATGTAAATTCTAGGTTTATTCACACTAGGTGCTTTCCTTTTTCTCTTTTGATTCAAACCTGTGTTTTTTTCTTTCCTTCTCAGCAAGAACCAGTATTATTCAATTTGCAACTTTCTATAGAGTCAACCCAGTTCATATAATTCTTTATAGTTTTAGCAGATTATGGGTCAAAAATAGGAATGTATCTACCATATGTTTGATGGTAAATTAGCCAGTGGTTTCATTTCCTTATTATATCTATAAACCAAGTCATTAAGTAAACAAATTAATTGAATTATCAAATGCAACATATTTCTTCTGACCCAAGCAATTTGGGAATGATTCTACTATTAAACGTTATCATTAGGAAGAAAATTAAGAGTATAGACAAATAGTGGTTGAACTGCTCTCAAAATGTGGACACACTTTGGAAATGTTTCAGAAATTTAATTTCCATCTTCCACTTCAATGTGTATGGCAGCAAATATTAGTTCATCTTATACTATTACAAAGAATTATCAAGAACAAAACAACAGCACATGCAGTATTTCTATAGAATTGTAATCTACTGGGAAATATAGAGAATAGCATTTTAGATGTCTACAGCTTTTGGAGGATTACATTTTTGCCTTATCTAATATACGTTGCCTTTAGTTAGTTTCTTTGGTCAAATAAAGATTCCTTGACTTTCCTTTATGAAAGCTGCAAGGAAATTTTCCAAGTTCAAAATTGAAATTTTAAAAAGTATTTAGAATTCTCTAATTATTAGGGGTTTTTTTTTCTAATAAAGCCACCTCAGAGTCCAATCTTCTTTCCTCATTCAGTTTATATCAGTCGTTACTTAGTATAGGTCAGTGATTTAGTTCAGATCATTTATTTTGCCTCTGTAACATGGTGCTTAATTTCTAATTTAACTTTTCCATATATGTTTACATATCATTTTCAGTTAGTAGTATACTCTTTAGGTCAAGTGTCATGTTAGACAACACCTGTAGGAAAACATACTGGCCTATTGTCAGAAATTCCAGGTTCAAGTCCCAATTCTGACACTATCTTTCTGAACTTGGGCAAATAGCAGTCTCTCCTGGATCTCAGTTTTCCAGTGAGCTACCTTACTTTTTATCATGTGTGTTAAGTGAAATGTAGTGAGATCCCTTCACAAGCTCTAAAGAGCCCTAGAGATATAAGGTGCTTTTTTTTGTTGTTATTTTGTGGATGCCTCAACACACTGCAGGAAAAGAGCTCAGATATTGATGAATAAGCATAGAATTTCTCAAGGCTTAATGAAAATAAAAAAGAATTTATTATATTCCAAAGGATTCACTGAGTTTCTAAAGTACTCATAGATGTTATTTAAACTAATGAATTTCCCCATCAAGTGGTCATAGAGCATGAACAAGAACGGAATATGATAAGGTTTCAGGGTATTAAATTTTCTTCATAGAATTTCAACATCTGTTTCCAAATATTGTCTAGGTTGTTGTAAAGAATTCATTTAACTATCAGATAACTTTTACTCTTTTCTTTTCCTATAGAAATGGGATCTTAATGTGACATATATTTGTTTTTGAAACTGAGCCATAATCCAAATAAACAATGTCCTCAGCTTTATTCAAATAAAAATTATTTTGTTTTCTCTTCTGGGGAAGATAATTAATCACAAGAAAATAATTTTTCACAGGACATTTACTTAAAAGCATGTGTCATACCCACTTAAATGCTTATTTATCTTCATGATATGAGAAATTCAGCCTAAGTAATTTCCATCCAGGGCTCAAAAGGACATTTGCTAACTGAATTTAGAGCTCTATAATAAGAAAAGCAGCTTAGTTATAACTAAATAAAAAAGGATGAAATGCTTTTCTATGTTAGTGAATAATAGTCATGTTAGTCATGTTAACCATTGAAAATAAATGAAAATGACTTCAACTCCAGAAACTGGCTCCTCTTTGAAGCTAGGTAGGGAGCATAGAAATAATGTGGTCAGCAATTTTGGCCTCATGTACCTTTCCCACAATGCATTTACAATCTGTCCATCTCATTTGTCAGCTGTTGTTGCAACTGTGCTTTCAGATTTTATATAAACCAAAACATAATCTAAGAAACAAATGTGAAAAGAATTCATCACATTGATTTTATATAGAATCAAATGTATTTTTTAAAAAATCACAGGAGAAATATAGCATATGCTTTCTTAATGCAAAGATGAGGTATTTTACTTTAAGCAGATTTTCAAATCATATAAAATTTCTTATTAATGGCATATTATGGAAAATCTAAATAGTGCATGCAAAATATAACCTTTTCTAAATTATGACTCAGTATTGCTTGACAGATTAGTCAGTCACAACGTGATTTGATTCTGTGCTGGTTTGTGCTCAATGTGATTTCAGAACCTGAAACTAAGTAATTAAAATCTACCTTATCTCACTAAGCCAGTGGGAGAGGCTCATTATGATCCAGAAACAAACTTACTGGCCTGTGGTCATGCATCAGAAAGAAAAGCCAAGATTGTGTTTATGCCTTCAGAAAGTTTAGTCATCCGTCTTTGAAGTTTCAGCACCATGAACAGCAGTAGTCTCCTGACTGGTGGCAGAAAGGGACCAAAAAGTCAATTAGGGCTGTAGTTATTTTTCAAAGAATAACATTTCTTTATTATCCAGCCAGTTTACTGAAGGATGAGCTAAAATGTAGGAAAACCTATCAGATTATTAGGTAGATGATATTGTAGCTTGCTTTAGGATCTTACACCGATAGAGACTTGGTTTGTAGGAAACATTTTTACTTAGTAGTCAAAGGACCTGCCCTATATCTTATCCAACTCTTTTTCACTCTACAGAAACTTCTACTAATTTTCTGTTTGGTAAAATGTTTGTGGGCTGGGTGCGGTGGCTCACACCTGTAATGCCAGCATTTTGGGAGGCCGAGGTGGGTGGATCACAAGGTCGGGAGTTCAAGACCAACATGGCCAAGATTGTGAAAACCCCATCTCTACTAAAAACTACAAAAAAAAAAAAAAAAAAAATTAGCCAGGTGTGGTGGCAGGTGTCTGTAATCCCAGCTACTCCGGAGGCTGAGGCAGGAGAATTGCTTGAACCCAGGCAGCAGAGGTTGCAGTGAGCTGAGATCGCATCACTGCATTCTAGCCTGGGTGACAGAGTGAGACTCTGTATCAAAAATAATAATAATAATAAATAAAAAAGGTTTGTATAATGTTTAGTAAATGAAAAGTTAAAAAAAATCACTTTACTGACAGCACTTGGGGGGAAAGACTTTTCATATGGATGTATAAGATATTGATATAAATGAGTTTTCAGCCACATATTAATTTTTACCTCTATTTCTCATATATACAGAATTAACATTTTAAATAAAACTATGTTTCTAAGGCCAATAACAGTTAGTGTCAATTCTTGATCATTTGATCATTCATTCCTTCATTCCACAAATATTTATTTGGCATCACCTCTGTACTGAGTACTCTTCTGTGTATGGGGGTTAAAAGAGGTAAATATAACTGATAAAATTCCTGCACTCATGTGCGAGTCTAGTGGGAAAGCAGGCATTAAAAAAACCTTTATAAGACAAAAACTATATGGTTGTGATACCTATGAAGAAGGAAATGTACAAGGCATCATTAGAGTACGTAGGGGCTGGGGACAAACACTTGATCAGATTTGATATTGACCAGGAAACACTTATAAGAAGACACGCCTTATTTCTTGCCTGGATGTCAATATAACCTCAGAAATGGAGTTCACACACTAACTCATATGTATTTTTTTTCCCTCCAAACTATGTCCTGTACGGTGGCTAGCATGATCTTTGCCATGTGTAAAGATGGGAAAATGTAGTTTGAAGGCTATAAAGGTTTTAGTTACCCACTTAGAATAATAAGTTATGTATGTCTGTAAGCCATTGGTCTATAACTGAACAGAGTGTATTGTTGGCTTCAAGCTAGGTTATGAGTCAAATGTGATTAATGCTATAGCATGGATAGGTACTGTGAGATTACTGAGTAGCTATGTATGTTTCCTATTAGATTAGGTACATATATTCCCTAAAAATATTCATTAAGAAGTTTAGGACTCACTCAGTTATTCACCTTTAAATTATATATGGCTTATATATATATATATATATATATATATATATATACACACACATATATTTGTTTTGTTT
>NW_016809273.1:3109916-3143274 GCF_001698545.2 Rhinopithecus bieti
ACACATATATTTGTTTTGTTTTATTGTGTTTTGTTTTAGATCCATAAATTTGTGATTTCCAGAAAAAATTATGTTGCTTTTCATATCTTCATTATTTTTTATGTTTATATTTATTTCTATAAGTGAGATTTCAAAATGCTGAAATAATTGGCCATCCAACAGTTAAAATCCTATAGTAGTAAAACCATGGAAATCCTGGATAACTGTGACTATTCTTTATGACACAGCTTTTTCTTAAAATTGATATTAACAAAATGCCTTGATTCAGAATTAGCATGAAGTTATACATATACTTTTCCCCTATCTTTCAGTAACTTAATGGTTTAAATTGATGTCATATTGAAAGACAAAATTTCCACAAGAAGAGACACTTTGAATACAGAAAATTCTCAAAAATGCCTCTCTCAATCAAGTTCCATCTTGTGATACTTTTGTAAGTTATTTTGAAGCAAAGTCACTATTATTTACATTTATCGTTAAGCTGTTAATTTCCTAAATATTTTGATATGCACAATTAATTTAACTTTCACAAGTCCCATAGATCAATACAATAATCCAATAATAATCATAGGTGAGATATATGAACCTTTATTCCACAGTAGAACAGTTAATTTGAATGGGTCTGGGGTCCAAAACTTTTTACTTCTGACCAGACTCCACACTCTTCATATTAAATTGCAGATCAGAGAACAGACCAGTTTATGTGGCCCAGAGTTTCACCTAGATATTACATAACAATACTGGATTTTTATGGGAATATTGTCTGGTTGTTTATTCTATTTTGCTAAAGTGCCAGGTATACAAAATTTCCCATAATGCGCTAGAATAATATTGCTTGTCACTTTAAACATAGATAAAATTCTCAAAGCCTCCCCTGGATTCCCCCAGATTACCCATGTGTGTTTGGAATTACATAGGAAAATGCAACTGAAGAGTTTCTCTGCAGTGGGCTTGATGAATGTGTTCCTGAGTTGAAGAAATTAGCCATCTGTCTGAGAAATAAAAAGATGACAAAGTTTTACCAGTTCTTGAATTCATTGACTTTCTCACAGTTTGTAATGAGATCTGAGGATGACTTTCCGTATAATTGAGATGATCCTTTTTGATCTATTTCAGGGTTTCTCAACCTCAGCACTATTAACATTTTGAATACATAGTAATTTGATATGAGGAGGGCTGACCTGTGCATTGTATGATGATTCACGGGATCCCTGGCCTCTACCCGTTAGATGCCAATCTCAGCTTCCCATTATGACAAACAATATCTCCAGGTGTTGCCAATGTCTGAAGGAAGTGGGGCAACATAGTTCCCAGTTGAAAACTGCTGATCTAGATGTATACGCTTCCCAGAAACGCAAACTTTTTCTTTATTTTATGGAGTGCAAACAAATGTCTAGCCTTTTTCTGAACAATGAGTATATTCATTTTGTTGTGGTTGAAGGGAAATTCCTAAGTGACCGCTGTTCTGTGCTTTCTTTTAGAACCATTAACTACACTGCTCTCTCAAGCCAATTATTATCATATAAAATGTTTTCAAGGCCTGTGTGAGTGTTCAAAGGTCATATCCGTAGTAAAATGGCAAGTCTTGTCATCTGATAACTCAGTAAATCAAAAACTACTATTCAAGAGGAAGAAGCAGCCACAAACTATTTTTTTTTCCTAATAAATCTGCCCTTCCCTACAGTCTCACAGACACTGTGTTGAGGCAGTGATGCCAGCTTAAAAGCCTCATTATTCAAAAGGTTCATTATCTTATTTCTTTGTCGTTCCATTGGGCCTTGGTTGAAGCTATTCTGTACCACTCCTCCAGGTTTTCTAACTTCAGGTCTCAAAGATCAGGATTTCAGCCATAACTCTTTTTTCTCTCACAGACTCTCACCTTCGTAGGCCTATCAGTTCACTTATTCTGAGAAATCAACTTGGAATATCAAGGAGTGAAACAGATTGGCTAAGGTACTCAAAAACATAACAACTGGTGCCCACTTCTTTACTTTGTCATAACTAAACAAGGCATCCGAATAACCTGTTATAGAAGCAAAATTATCTTCAAGGTGACTCTCCATCCATTTCTGTATTATAAGGTAGGTGCCAACTTCTCTTTCTAAAAGACAACTTATCTCCTAAGCTAAATGGTGAGGAATTTTTGCTATCACTTATTCTACCAGACAGTGATGTAATCTCCTTGCAAATGCAATCTGTTTTTCTGATGAATTGCCAAAGTTTAGTGGCCACAGACGGAGGTGAGGACAGGGAAGAAAACCCCACAGGCATAGTTGTCCTTGTTCGAGGAGGTCATTAAGAAGTCCATTCTGGTTCATGGCCAGATGCTTCCTTGTTGCCTTTGTAGAGGCACACTCATTTGTGTTTGGTGGTATAAAGAGCTATTTTTGTTGTTGACTGCAATTGCCTCCATTTAGAATTACTTAAAATGAACACATGTACTTTCTGGAAGGCTATTTCACTTTCATTTTATTAAATGATTTATTGGATGGCTCCCAGAATGATTACCTAGAAATGTCAGGTAAAGGTTAATTCAATACCATGGGGCAGAGTGGTGTTAGACTTATGTGGCATGAGGCTGATTAGAGCATTTGCCTTAGGAAAGGAAAGGGAATGATGTAGTGTAACACCATGGGTACCTGGCATTATTTTTCAATTTACCTGTTGATCAAGAAATACATTTCCAGGTGTCATTTCCATCTCAGAAGAAGTGAAAATATTTTTGAAAGAATGGTCACACTTCACTATTTGAAAATATATATTGAGATAATTTAGGAATATCTTTCATTTGGTCTGCCTAGCTCTTCTGGATTTCCTTAATTAAAAAAAAAAAAAAAAAAAACTTGACCTTGCTCAAGCAATTGTTATTGCAGGTCTCTGCTTTAGCAGCTGAATGCAATTGCAAACTCACATGACACCCTTAACAGTTTGTTGTATGTTCTTAGTCTGCGTTCCAGGGAACCATCTTTATATAAGATTATGTCGTCATATAAGATTATGCTATGGAAGAAAGAAGGGACATGATATGGGAGACAAGGGGAAGTGCATTTTGGCAGATATATTATTACACAGAATTTTTGAGGTCTGGAAACTCTGAATTAGACAGTGTGGGCTTGATTACTAGCTTCATGGTCTGTGTACTAAATCTATGACATTAGGACAATTCATCTTAAGCTTTAGTTTCCTCATCTGTAACACAGAAAATGCAGAAGACAGTTTGCTTCACACAAACATGCTCAGTCTACACATTTTCTTATTCAAGAAGCATTCATTGAGCAGCAGCTGTGTCCCAGGAATGGTTTTAAGCTCTGGAAACCAAAGAGTGTGCCAAAACAAGCCCATTCTGCTGCCTTCATGGAGCCTGTGAGTTGTGAGCTTGGTTAGAAAGGCAGCTATGAATTAAGTAATCATATAAACGTGTGAAATTTTAACGGTGATAACTGCTATCAAATAAAGCAATGCAGTGTTATAACTCTGAATTATATTCAGAGTCTGAGACAACAGGAAACTTCCTTGAGAAAGTGACAATAGAGCTAGATTCCAAAGATGAATAGAAGTTAACTAAGTACAATGGTCTGAATATTTGTGTCCCCTTGAAATTCATATGTTAAAATCTGTTCACCATTGGGATGGTATTGGTAGGTGGGGAATTTGAGAAATGATTAGATTATAAGGTGCTCTCATGGTTGGGATTAGTGCTCTGGGAAAGAGGCCTTAGGGAGCTGCCTTACCCCTTCTGCCATGCAAGGACACAGCATGAAGACATCCTCTATCAATGAGAAAGTGGGCCTTCACCAGACATTGAATTTGCTGGGATCTTGATTGTGAATTTTCTTGCTTCCAAAACTGAGCAAGCTACCCACAGGGACTGTTTTGTTACAGCAGTCCAAACAAGCTGAGACACTAAGGGATGGTGGGGAGAGAAAGGGAAGAGTAATCTAGGCAAAAGCCCTGTATCAACAGAGAGTGTCAGAGAAATGTAGTGAAGGCCAGGGTGGTCGATGCCTCAGGAATGAGAGAGAGAAGAGCAATGTGTAGTACAACTGGAGATGCTAGCAGGAGTTTGAACATGTAGGGCCTTTTAGACCATATTGTGGATTCCTGTTTTTTTTTTTTTTTTTAATTAATATTTTTGAGAAGCCACTGAATAATTTTAAGAAGACTGAAGTGTTGGTGATGGTGACATAAGTATGTTGTATTTTGAACTCTGGTTACAATGTGAAGAAGATGGGTGGATGGGATGGATCTTGCAATAGGCTAGCTGAGGGCTGAGGGCACCTTGGGTTAGGGAGACAGTAGAGAGGAGGGGAAGAAGTTAATAGCATTGAGAAGGTAGAATCAATATATATGTATTAGGTATAATTATTGTTATTGCTGTGGTTCTTATGCCATGTGATCAGACTATTGACATAGAACCAATTGCTTTTCCATGCTTAGTGATATGGTTTGACACTGTGTTTCCACCCAAATCCCATCTCAAATTGTAATCCCCATGTGTTGAGGGAGGGACATGGTGGGAGGTGACTGGATCATGGGGGAAGACTTTCCCCATGCTGTTCTTGTGATAATGACATGAGATCTGATGGTTTAAAAGTGTGGCACTTTCCCTTCACTCTCTCTCTTCCCTGCCGCCATGTGAGATGTGCTTGCTTCCCTTTTGCTTTCTGCCATAATTGTGTTTCCTGAGGCTTCCTAGCCATGCTTCCTGTTAAGCCTATGGAACCGTAAGTCAATTAAATCTCCTTTTCTTATAAATTACCCAGTCTCAGGTCATTCTTTATAGCAGTGTGAGAACGAACTAATACACTTAGAAAAATTTGATGCCAATGTGAAACCCCCTTTTTCAGATATTTTTTCTTTGATAATCATCATCTTTAAGGGAAAATCTTCATCCAGTAAGCTGAGACCCTCTAGTGGATTCTGAGAGATCCAATAGCAGATCTTAAGTTGCACTGAGCTCTTTAGTCTCCTTGTGGATTCTGGGGTTTCCCACAGGAATGGTGCACCTCTGCTGAGAAGACCCATGGCCAGCTTAACCATCTGTTCTCCTAAACTTGCCATGTTTTAGATCCTGGTTCCCCATTTTTTTTTTTTTTTTTTTTGGTGATGAGGTATAGATTTAAAATGTTTCATTTTGTCCTATGTTACTTGAAGGGCAAAAAAAATGTGTTGTACAGAATTGACAATCTGGTGCATAGCAATGACTAAGTCTCTATTCTTGGATACCTGACTCCCTTTAATCCTCATTTGCAGTTCTGACAGTGTATGAACTTGAACTCACTTCTTTATCCTGACTGTATTCAAGTTGTTGTACTAGGAAGGTAGGGATAGAGTATCTACATACTCAAGAATGTTCTGAGGTTAAAACATTACAATTATTTGTATAAATATTTGCATGCCAAATATTTATTTATTCTACAGATATTTATTAAGTATATATTAAGTGCCTGAAACTGTTTACTAAAGAAAACCTATATGAAAACAAAATATATCTGCTCTTTTAGTATTTGTACTCTGATTACAATGGGATGGGGTGGAGTTGAGAGTGCAATATCTTCCTAAAATTCCCCAGCTGGCCCATACCTTTGCCCTCACATATAAGAGGAATGCGCTCTGGCCTGATCTGGCACATCTCTCGCTACTGGCCAAGGAGTCTGAATGGCCACTTGCTCTTCTCTGGAGATCATGATCTAGGCAACTGGCGCTTGAATTCCCTGCCCAAACAACTTCAAGCCCATACTTTTAGGGAGTGCACAGGCCTATTTCCTGGGTCCATATGCACAAGACAAAGTATACCACTGTTGTACCCCTTTCTATGTCTGAGGAGTGGCCAGGGGCATTATAGTTTCCCTGGGGTATGAGATGGACACTGTAGATGGAACATGGTTATATGCACTGGTGTCTCTTACATACAGACATGAGGCCCATTCTTATATAAGACAATGTCAAGGGTGGGAAGAAAAAGGGGTTGGGCTGTGGGTAAGGATTGGTCTCCTTCTCCCATGCTGTTATATTCTGGCATAGAACACCAAGCAGTCAAAAATTCTACATTTGAACTTGGCCTTTCATTACCAACCCATTTGTGTCAAGGCAGGAAGGTAGAAGATATTTTACTTAGCAGTTTTATCACTTGATGTCTAAACTTCTAATTATTTAAGCATACATCAGTGGGCCTTAAAATCTTAGGAGAAGGTTTATTAGAGAGGTGTTTAATCAATAGATAAACAAATACCTGAAGACAATCATTGTAGACAGTGATAAATGTATGAACGTAATAAGTCAGGGAGATGTGACCATGACCTCTGGAAGTAGCAGCTCTGTTAGACTGGTTGCTGAAGGAACTTCTCTTTGAACAAGCAGCAGAGAAATGAGATGAATAAGAAGGCATTCATTAGAAAGATCTTACTGCAGGTCATTTCTGGCAAATGAAAAAACAGGTGCAAAGGCTCTAAGGAAGAGAAGCACTTGGTGCATCCAATAGAAATAGAGCCAATAAAAGGAAGGACAGTGCAATTGGAGTATAGTAAACTCTAGTACTTGGTATAACTTGGAGTTAGAGAAGTCAGCAGGAGACAGATCCTATAGGGCCTTGAAAATCACAGTTTAGAATATGGATTGATTCCAAATGCGGTTTAAAGACAACTGCAACATTTTACACAGCAGAGCGGTGTGATATGATTTATGTTTTTCAGTGATCATTCTGGCCATTCAGTGGCAAATAAATTGTAGAGACATAGTAACAGAAACAGGAAAATCATATAAAAGACTATTGCAGTGGTCCAAGTTAGTGTGGATAGTGGCTTGGTTTATGTTGTCGGTACTGTGCTGGACATTTGGTGTAAAAATGTTGTGATTGAATGGTGTGAAAATGTGTTAAGAACTATTCTATTGACTCCAGCCAGAGAGATAGAGTGTGATCATGTCTCTAAAAAGAAAATACATAAAATATAGAAAATAACTATTATATTGAGTTCTATGGAAACTTCTAGCAATTAATTACATGTTGAATTCCTTTGGGGACAACACTGTTTAGCCCATGCCTCAGCAAACTGACTATTCGTTCTGTAGTCTTCCTCTTTCAGACAGCACCACTGCCCCCAACTCCACACGTGATACTAACAACATCAGTAAATCAAACCACATTATTTAAAATATTATTTGAAGACGAAATATAGTGAGCTGCAGTGGAGGCTCAGACTGAGTTCCGTGGTGGGTCACTTCTTAACAGCTGAAAATGGAAAACTGTTAGAAGGGAACAGGAAAAAGTATGAGGAAATAGCACAAATTTATTCCAGTTTCATGTCAGATGAAATTAAAGCTGAAATGCTTGGCTTATTCATAAAACTGTGGTGTATCATGTAAGGCCTTTACATAATGAATGACTAAGCAGTCTTTTCAGTTTATGCTATTGAATTATTAACATATATAGTAGAGTTTGCAAATGCCAGAAAGTTCAGTTTACCCAATTAAGTGTTTCCTGAAGGCCCACTGTGTGCAGAATGAACCAGGGAATACAGAGAAAATTCTAGTTCTTGACTTAGAAGTCCTAGAGGACTAGAGGAGGCCACGGTTTAGTAAATGCTTTGATTTTTAAATCTTTCCAGCCTACTTTTTCGATTGTTATAAAGCTCACAGATTTTTTTGTTTGTTTGTTTTAATGTGCCCACTTTATTTTCCTTAATATTGTCTTCTTTACATTCCAAACTTTCAAAGAAGGAGTCTTTGTGAATTGCAGTATTTTCTTTAACATGGCCTCATTCCCATGGATGTCTTTATTATTTAGTGAAATGGTTATTATCCCCTAAACCTTTGTCCAGAGGGTAAATTGTTCCTTAGGTTGTTTTAATGTTCCAATCCCCATGAAATGTAATTAACCTGCCTCTTGTCTTATCTTTTGTCCAAAGTAGCTAGTTACCATTAAACTAGATCTTGATTTTGTGATTAAATGGCAAAAGCACTTTCTTAGGTAAAAGGAATAATGTCTTCCATGTAGGTGTCATTTAAAATAATAAAATACATTTTCTTTACACTGTGACAGTTCCATTGTGCTTATGGCATCTTTGTTAGAAACTATAATTCCTTTTACTTTGAAATTATTTTTTCCTTGGCTTTTTTAGACTTGAACAAAAGTTATATTTCCATATGGCTTCTATAAAAATACCTTTCTGATGCTCACATTTTCACTAATAATATGAGTGATAATTAAGATACACAACATATGTAACTATGCAGGTAAAGGGATTATCTACATGATTTTATGTCATCTTCACAACAACCTATAATGTATGCACAACATAGAATTTGTAAAATCAGCATTTTTATAAAACTGGCATTGTTTGTTCACTCCCTTTAAAAAAAAATCTCCACTATAAGGTAAACAATATGAAGTCAAGGATTTTATCTGCCTGTTTCCCTGTAATTCTTCAGTGCTTGCCTGATGCCCGATCCAAAGGTGATAATTAACCTGACTTTCTAACTGCATGGCATTCAGAGATTAAGTAGTTTGCCTACAGTAACACAGCTGTAGAGGTGTCCTACTCCAAAGACTGTTCTTAGTGAGCTTTATACGTAGTTTCAAGGGGGACGTTCAGAGCCCTGCTGGGATTAGAATTAGGGATTCCTTATGCCATTTGGAATTATCTAATAATGGTGGAGCTAAAGATCTGCTATATTTTATATTATCTAATTTGGAAAATGTTTTATTCTAGATAAATAGCATTAGATTCTTATTAAACACAAATGACTTGCTGTAAGGCTTTTTCTTCTCATCACAGTAGCATTTTCCCTCATATTCGAATTTAGTCCTAACGGAAGTAACTGAGCCATGAATGTCAACTTCCCCTTTCTGTGATAACCCATATAAAGTTATGTTTTTCACAGGCTATCTAATTAAAGTCTTCCTATCCTACCATAAATGAGTTTAGAAAAAGTAAATTCTCCTTTCTGGGGAAATTATTGATCTTGCCCTCATTGTTCTAATGACAAACATTGGGTGATTTCACATTTCCTGCTGCAATGAGTTTCAGCTCCTTCTCTGAGCATTCAAGATGCTTACTTTTCTTACACTCTCTTCCAAACATTGAAACCCAGTTATATCGTTAGTCCTCACTTCCAAAAAATTCTACTGATACTGAGAGAAAAGAGAGAAAGGAATTAGTTAGGCAGATAGCTAGGACAAGTCCTTGGTAGAATTCCTTTTTTTCAAACAAAGGAACAGCCTGAAAGATCAGGCTGCAAGCATAGATAAGGAGGCAAGGTCCACCATAAAGATGCTTTCTATGTAAGTTAACTAGTAAGGGTCACATATACATGGTAGGCTTCAGTGAGCACATTCCTTTCTTTTTCTGGACATACTCAGATATGGGTGTTTGTGCAGGGGAGGGGGAAGGGGGGCTTACTTGAAGCATGCCTAAGAGGAATAGCATAGAACCCAGAACATCTGCAACAGGGAATCCCACCCCCTTACACATATGCAGTAAGAGAAATTAAACAACATGGAGTAACTTAGGGTGAGTCCACATGTGCACTGAAAGGATAGGGAGGAGCTGTCGGGAATTCATGCCTTATGCAAATGAAATACCTAGTCCTAACCAATTCTTTGTACCTTATGTAAATGAAATATCCCAGCCTACTGGCCTGTTTATAAAATCACTGTTATTCAACTTTAGAATGGCAACCCTCTTTCAGGCCCTCTCTTCATTGCTGAGAGCTTTCTCCTTTTGCTTATTAAACTTTTGCTCCAACCTCACCCTCGTGGACACACTCCTTAGTTTTCTTGGTGGTGAGACAAAGAACTCCAGGTCCTACTTTGGAAAACAGAACTCAAACACTATGGTCATTGGTAAGGCTGCTGCAATATCATGTAACCTAGGGAGGCTGGAGGGCCCTCTTTAGCCTAGGCTGAGATCATCCACTTCTGTACCTTTGTTTGTGCTGGTGTTATCACCTCAGATAACACCAGCTTACATGAAACTTACATGAAGTATGTAAGTCTGCTTGCATGAAGCCTGCTGTCTCCCAGGGCAGAACAGAAGTAACATCTTCTTTTATAACTTGTGTCTCTCTTATGGCTCTCTCCTGTAGACCAGGCTAATGGTATATGCCACATCCCCTCAAGGTGGCAGCCTTCTGTGACAAGGCCTGAGTTTGAATCTCTGTGAGTGCCCTAAGCAATACCTACTTCACAGTGAACAGAATGATGCTTACTTAGCAGCAGGGTTCTGCTCCCTCACATCCTTTCTTCCTTTGTTCTTTCTGTGAGACAACCCTCTATTCTGAAGAGTCAGGATGTTGCATACCACTTGAGAAGGATTTAGATTCTTTGGGTTGGAGCATCTATATGGACAACAGAATTTCTCTTTGAATACTGAACACTCCTTTATTCTTCCTGAGTAAAGGCATTCCTCCATGAAAGGGTCAGGAGGAAGGAAAAAAAAAAGTCCCTTAAATATAAACCCTGTGGTTATTTTTATCACGTGTGGTGTGGTGTTGATACAATTCAATATCTTCCCCACATATAGTAACACCAATTCTTTATTTTTCCCATTCAGTAATTTGTTCATTCAGAATCCGTCTTGGATAGGCACCAGAGAATTCCCTTCTTTCTTTGATTGTTCTCCCTTTTCTTCAATTCCTCATCATTTTGTCCTCTTCTACCTTTTTGAAAGTCCTATTATTCCATACTGGACAGGCACCTCCTGCACTGAGAAGCCTTGTGTGTTTCGGGAAAGCAGTTTAGGTTCTTGATGTGCTTTAGGGTGAAATGTTAGTGGCAAACAAACTTTTATTGGGGTGATAAAAAGTTTTTCACAAGATAACTTTGATGAAGTATCTAGGATGTGAGAACCATGAAAAATACGTGTGCCATGTGAGCAGGACCTTGTTAGCTCATTATGGAATTCCCCGGTCTTAGTAAGTCCTCAAGAGATATTTGTTAAATGTATGTGTGCCCCTCTGCTCTGTTTTTTTTAACCAAATACTTAGTGAGGGGTGAGAACGTGGGGAGATATGAAACAAAAACGTCTGGGAGATGCAAAGAAATTCTCTTGCTGCAAATGAAAATGAGAGGAACTGAACTTTTAATGTTTCTTCAGTGTTGCCACCTCTATTAAGGGCCTCGTAATAATTATTTAAATACAGAATAAGGAATTTAACCCATCACAGTGTCATTTTGAAAGGATTTGCATTTTGAGTACAAGGAACTCAAGTCTTGTCTCCTGTTTTGTTTAGGAAAAATTTAATAGCACAATATAAACAGCACCACAGAGAGACTTACCCTGTGGGCAGTTTGAACCTTACAGTCACCACCTTTGGTTACTTTTTCTTTCAAAGAACTTTCAGTCAGCCTTTTTCCCTCTTGCAATGAGGTTCATGCATCTTTTATCCTTTGGACTTCTTGAAATCATAGTTGAAATGCTTTGCTAATGTAAAACATTTCCATTGTTTATGGCAGCATATAATTTAGGTTTTTCGATACAGTTTTAGTTTCCTTGGCTGGCTTTACTTTAAAGCTATTGCTCAAACTACTCTAATGACAAAAGGTGTTTTGTGGATGGTGTGCCATGACAGAAAGGGGGAACTTTTAAACTATTCTTAGCAAATGTGAAGAGAAGCAGTTTAGCCTTCACTAGTAGAGGCTAAAGTCAACCAATCCATCTACGTTGCCATCTATATCTTCTAAGAGCTTCTGTTAATTTTCCTCATTTACCTACTTCACACTCTTGTGGAAGCTATTAAATTTGAGTTGACTCTATTTTTTTTTTCAAGAAGCAATGTCTGATCTCATTCTGTTCTCACCTCCTCTGAAGGATGCCTATCCCATCCTGTGACTTTTGCTGTATTCCGGGGCTGAACTTGAGATAACTTCTGTCTATATCTTATCTTCCCTATAATGTTCCAAGCCACTTATTACAGGAAATGTTTCTTTTACATTTTTTATATTTCTCGAAGACATAGATAGGTATTGAGGCCCCATTAAATATTTTTTTTCAGGGCCTAATTTGGATAGCTCAGCACAACAAGGGAGGCAGGGCTAGAAGTTAGAAAATGCAGCATGAGAACTCTTCATCTTAAATGAAGCTATGCATTTAGCATTGTTGGTGATCTCATCCTATTGGTCCAGCGAATATGGCTTAAAGAATGATCACTGTGCAAACTCAAAACCTCTCTCTGTCCCAAAGCTAGCACGGGCTATAAATGTTGCTTAACCTGCTCTTTCTCTAAAGGGCACAAAACCTGTGTTGTATATTGTTATGTTGTTTTGGAGAATGGGCAACAGCATGTCCAGGCCAGGAGTAGGACTCACAGCTGGCAATAATCCTTAGCTAACTTTTTCCAAACAGTGAATAATTCTAGAACTCTACTCTAACCCTACATTTGGAATTAAAGCCATGTTCTTATTATAGCCCAGAAGGACTTCCATCTTTTCCAGTGCACCAGTGTCTTGAACCAGTTTTCCTCCTATATACAACATCTGAGAAATATTGGCTTTCCTTTTGTCTCTGTGGCACACTCTGGGTCTTCCCATGGGCTGGAGCTCTTATCCAGGACTGCTGCCAAATCCCTAGTCCACATTCCATTTGTGATCTATCTAGCTAATTCCTCCATGTCTTTTAGATCTTAGTGCAAAGGTTATTCCTTCAGGAAGATGTTCTTGCCTCCCCAATCTAAATGATGTAAGTTTGATTCCACAGATTATTCCCATTTACAACTTCTTCTTTCTTTTACAGTCTCACAATTTGTAAAACTGTGATGATTTCTTTTAGATAAACATGCCTCATTAAATACAAGAAGTGAGGTTTACTGCTATATTGGCAATACTTTGCTTGAGTATTCAGCACATAGTAAATCTCAATAAATATTTTTTGTATGAATGAGCTGCCAAGGAAGACTAAGGAAAGAGTGGATCTAAACTATGTAGCCAAAGGAAGGGATTGTTATCTCTTGCTATAAAATGTAAATGATGCATCTGAAAGAAATTTATGCAGCGTTTTCTCTTCTCTATAAACATCAATGTGTCTTTTTACAGAGAATGGGTGGTTCAAGAGTATTTTTAAAATGATAAGTCTGTCTTCAGGTTTTTCAATGATGCTTATTCACTTTGTTTGGTACACTATTTCTACCAGTGGCAGCTCCTTTTTTACTCCCTCTTCACATACGCCATCTTTTAATTTGGTAATTTCCATTTGTCTTTCAGCTCACAGTCCAAACCTGTACCCTCGGAAAGACTTTCTCTGGTTTTATAAATTAAGCTAAACCTTTTGCTATCTACTGTTAAAGCAATCTGTCCATTGCTTTTCACAAAACTTCTCACATTACATTCAGTCAGTATTCAGCAAATGTCCATGTGCAATAAAATCTTGATTCATCAGGCTTGTGAGATTCCAACACTGCATATTCCAAAGAAAGGACTAGCCCTTGACTGGCTTTGGAGGGATCACATCAAAATGTCCCTTGAAATACACTGCCTGATAAAGTATCTTTGTGTACCTGGGGCCTTGGGCTATGGCGGGTACTTTATGCTCACACTGTGACTTATGGTGGGCCTTGGGCAATGCAAGATGAGTTTGACTTTGAAAGGGGCTAAAAATCGAGTAACCAAGGTCAGATACATGGGTGTCCCATACCTATGTGATTGACTCCGAACCAAAACCCTTGATAAGAGGATCCAGGCGTGCGTCTCTGGTTGGCAATACTTAATATATGTTGTCACACATCATTGCTGGGAGAATTACGTGCTTTTCTGTATGACGCCCCAGGGAGAGGACAACTGGAAACTTGTGCCAGATCTCTCTTGAACTCTCCTACATGTGCCTTTTTTTCTTTGCTGATATTGATCTGTATCATTTTTGCTGCAATAAGTCATAACCATGAGTATAACAGCTTTACTGACTTCTGTGAGTACTTCTAGTGAATCAGTGAAACTGAGGGTGGTGTGGGAAACCTGACAGTACTGGTCTAACATGCGGAATATCTACTAGGGACAGAATATACAGTGATGAACAAAGTAGCCTTTTCTCTAAGGGATAGATTTGCTGATGGAGGAGTCAAACTGTAAAAAAGTAAAAAAGACAAATACATAGTTACAAGTAAAAGTAAGTCCTACAAGCAAAACAAACAGGATAAAACCACAGAGTGTAGTAAGAGAATCTGTGTTTCTTGCCAGACCATCAACTCTATGAGAGGAACTGTGTGCTTTTGATTTACAATTTATCTTCAAAATGTAACAGATTTCTGGCAGAGAATAGATACTCAATGAATACTTGTTGACTTAAATAAAATGAAGTACCTACTTCCTTTCCCACAGCTGTCTTTTTCCTCTCTGAAATTTTCATGAGCAGAGTGAATTGAATTTGGGATGATAAAATGTATAGAGCACACCTAGGTTATATATTAAACTGTGTGTGTGTGTGTGTGTGTGTGTGTGTGTGTGTGTGTGTGTTTCCCCTCAGAGACAAAAGGTGCAGTTGACTTTTGAAAATAAAAGGCTTCTCTGGTTTGATTTGGTTTTGAAATTTTTGATGTTACTTCTGACTCATCATAAGTAAGTAACTTCATATTGAAACAATTTATCTGATATAAGAATAAATAGAATACAAAGATAGATGCAAATGCTTAATAACATGAGTATTTGGTAATGTTAAACATGTAAAAGATTTATTGCATTTTGAAGGTGACATAAAGTACCATCAGATTTGCTTTTAAATCCTAATAGGTAAAGTGCACGTATATTAATTTCTATATTTTTAAGTCATTATTGAAAGTTAATTTTGTGGGCCAGGTATGGTGGCTCACACCTGTAATCCCAGCACTCTGGGAGGTAGAGGTGGGTGGATCACTTGAGGTCAGGAGTTCAAGACCAGCCTGGCCAACATGGTGAAACCCTGTCTCTAAAAATGTAAAAATTAGTCCGGCGTGGTAGTGCATGCTGGTAGTCCTAGCTACTTGGGAAACTGAGGCAGGAGAATTGCTTGAATCTGGAAGGTGGAGGTTACATTGAGCCAAGATTACGTCATTGCACTCCAGCCTGGGTGACAGTGCCAGACTCCATATCAAAAAAAAAAAAAAAAAAAAGTTAATTTTGTGAAATCATCGTCTTTGTAACTTGTTGAACTATACCACTTACCACTTTTTTATTCCTCTAAGATGTTTGTACAGCACTATGCTCTAGATACTCCATCTGTGTTTATTGTGCACATTTCAGAGCCCAGGCGAGCATAAATACTGATCGTGTGTGTTTATTAATTCTTTTTCGAGGAACTAGACTATACTGTGCTCCTTCAAATATCTTTCTGTGATATTGGGCCAAGTTAGAAGGTGCCAAATAAATGATGTCATGTAGAAATTTAAATATTGTAACAGTAGTAACATATTCTGTTGTTTTGCAGTTAAAATATTATGACTGCATATTCTCTTTGATTGTATTGATCTACCAGAGCTAAATATTCTCTTCTTTTTAGAGATGCTACCACTACTTGCAAAGATGTGTGATAGAAGCGTTGGTGCTGGTAATGTGTTTTGATGTGTATGTGTGTGTGTATTGGGCCTTACACACTAAATGCTTTCTTCCATTCCTGTGTGTCAAAGGAAAATGATGATGGGTTTTTGAGTGATGTCTCAGATCTTTTTTATGAGATGTTTGCCAGTGATCAAGGGTGGGTGTAGTGGGAGTCATGAAAATTATTTTAAGAAAACAATTTCATTGTTATTTATGTTCTTTTATAAAAAGTAATTTTTATCATTGCTTATTAGTCACATTTTAAGTGGGAGAAATGACTGCAATATGCCATAATAGGAATAGTATGAGCTTTGGATTTAGACAGCTAAAAGTTTCCAATTTCGGTTTTAGCATTCAGTAATTGTATAAACTCAGAAAAACAATTTTATTTCTTTAGCCCCAGTTTTCTCATCTATGAAACAGCACAGAGTATTCTAACAGCAGAAAAAGGGAGACCTAGATTAATTTAGAGGTTAGATTTATATTTGTAAAGAACTTAATATCTTCAAATACTTTTACAGGCACAGGCTGCTTTTATCCCCCACAAACTATTTTAATCATCTTATATTCATGTTGTCTTAGTTCATTCTGTGTTGCTACAACAAAATACCACAACTGCATAATTTGTTTTAAAAAGACATTTATTTAACTCACAGTTTTGGAGGCTGAGAAGCCCAAGATCATGATGCAGGCATCTGGCGAGGGCCTTCTTGCTGTATTACAACTTGGGGGAGGGCATCAAATAGTGAGAAGGTAAGGGTATGCATGTCAGCTCAGTTCTCTTTCTCTTATAAAGCTACCAGTCCCATCATGGGTGCCCTGCCCCCACTGGCCCAGGTAACCTTATTTAATCCTAATTATCTATCAAAGGTCCTAACTCTAATCTACATAAGAATTTGGAGATTAGCTTTCCAACACACAAACTTTTGGAGGACACATTCAAGCCATAGCACACATCATTTGTGATAGTGGAATTCTGCCTGAGGATTATGAGGATGACTGAACCTATGGCATCCAACATGGAACAGATGAACTTGGCAGCAGTGGTTTATTAGTTACATATATTCACAGCCAGAGGAAGGTAGACATTGTGCCATGCAGGGCTACACAAGAGCTGCACAGAGGAAGACAGGAAACAACCAGGGGCTGTGGGAAGCAGGCTTTGCAGTACCAAGAAGCTGGAGTTACCTCTAGTTCCTGGGTGAGGATGGGATTGACTTGTTTTAAAAATTCCAGGGGCTGGCAAGAAACTGTAACCTGTTACTCAGGGATGAGCAGGAACTGTTCCTGGTCTCCTGGATAAGGAAGGCTGTGTGGCTAGGGAACCTTATGAGCAGAAGCAAGGTGGAGAAGGACAATTGCAATTAGGCCAGTTGAGGTTCCCTGGTTTCTCCCAAGTGTCAAGGCACCACTCAATGTTGGGCTTTAATTTTAGGCCTTAAATAATACATGCTTTCTTTCATTTCTTTATCATACTAAGACTGTGAAGTAGGTAATATTGTAAAATTTTGAAAACCTTAAGAGAATACAATGCTGTCATAATAAAAAGTGAATTAGAAGGTGAAAGGCTTTGGTAGGCTGAGGCAGGTGGATCACCTGAGGTCAGGAGTTTGAGACCAGCCTGACCAACATGGTGAATCCCTGTCTCTACAACAAATACAAAAAATTAACTGGGGTGTGGTGGTGCATGCCTGTAATCCCAGCTACTTGGGAGGCTGAAGCACAAGAATCACTTGAACCCAGGAGGCAGAGGTTACACTGAGCCAATATCATTCTACTGCACTCCAGCCTGGGCAACAAGAGTGAAACTCTGTCTTAAAAAAAAAAGGTGAAAGATAAGATTATTCTTGCATAATATATCATGTATGGATACATGTAAGTTGAGATATCTATGTGCATATAAGTGCTTTGATACTTAAGAGTTATTCTATTCAGCGCACCTAGTAAAATAGAAAAATATTTCTCCTTGCAATTGCTTGGAATTAAGATTCTTGATAAGTAAAATCCTAGTAAAATGAAAGTACAGTCTGACCAACAAAATGTCTTACTAGCTTTGACCAAAACCCCAAGACTTTCCACCAAAACATACTCTTGCTTAAAATCTTCCATCATTTTCCTCTGTTCTCAGAACAAAGATCAATCTTTTTTTACTTATGGTGTCTACAGGACCTCACATGCTAAGGACTTTTCCTCGCTTGCTTCACTTCATTTACAGTGACGTTTCTTCAGCCATGTCTACTTTCCATGTCCACTCCAAACACAAAACTGTCCATATTTTTCCAAATGTGTGAAATCGTTTCTCTTCTTCCACCTATCCTTTGTTCTGCTAGTTAACTTAATTTCATCCTCTAGGCCTGCTCAAATAATATTTTTCTGGGAATATTTTCCTGATGTCTCCTTTTTAAAACCCCTAATGTACTCTTTATCTTCTCTTCATAAAACTTACTACATTATGTTTATTTATGTGATATTTTAGTTATTTTAAGTAATTATAGATTCGTTTATAAGCTAATCTTTGAAGGAAAGGAAATGTCATTTTACTTTTTTTTCTATACTAGCTCCTTAATTCATTAAAAGCCTATTACATAGTAGAGTAGGAAGTTAATGCATATTTTAAATTGAATTAATAAATTTAACATATTCACACCATGGTTCAAGGATAACTTAGTGGGAATTTGAGTCAGAAAGATGTGACTTCAAATGCAGATTCCTCCTGAGGTAAGATACACACCTTCACTAAACCTTAATTTCTTCATCTACAAAATGGGGATTGCAACATATAGATTGAAAATCCCTTATCTGACCATCTGAAATCTGAAATGCTCCCAAATTTGAAACTTTTTGAGCACCGACATGACACCATAAGTAAAAATTTCCATATCTGATTTCACGTGACAAGTCACAGTCAAAACACAGTCAAAACTTTGTTTCATGAACAAAAGTTATTTAAAATCTTGTAAAAAATTTCTTTCAGTCTATACTAATAAGATGTATACAAAACATAAACAAATTTTGTATTTAGACCTGGGTGCCATTCCTGAGATATCTAATTGTGTATATAAAATATTCTAAAATCCAAAACAATGTGAAATTCAAAACACTTCTAGTCCTAAACATTTCAAAAAGGTAACTATTTATTTCAGCAGTATGAAATAATGAAAAACAGAACTTAGCAAACTGGCATACAGTAGATAATAAATAAGATAATGCTAGGCTGGGCACGGTGGGTCACACCTGTAATTCTAACACTTTGGGAGGTCAAGGTGGGCGGATCACTTGGGTTCAGGATTTTGAGACCAGCCTGGGCAACATAGCAAAGCCCTGTCTCTATAAAATACACAAAAATCGTGGCATAGTGGTGCAGACCTGTAGTCTCAGCTATTTGGAAGACTGAGGTAGGAAGATCATCTGAGCCTCTTAGGAGATTGAGACTGCAGTGAACCATGATCTGTGATTGTGCCACTGCACTCCAGCCTGGGTGACAGAGTGAGACCCTGTATGAAAAAAAGATAATAAGTTGCAATTAATATTCTTCAACTAAATAGTGGATGTAAACAATAAATGAATATTTCTCAGATAGGGTTCAAATACTTTTTTCTATTTCCAATAAATGAGTGTTTTTTTCTTTTTTTTTTTCTAAGCAGAGCAAGAAGAGACAAATGTCATTTCACAATATTCCTTGGCTGTTGATCAGCACAGCCTGGTCTAAAGTAAGATATCCTGGGATGGCAGGTTACTACATATTCTATATTACCCTTTCATTTATGTGAATTATACCTCTACATTTTGAACCTATGAAAGTATAAGAAAGGAGGCCCTATTTAGCTTTGAAAAAAAATCATAATGTCATAAAGATCACATAAATTGGCCATGTTTCAAACAATACTATTTTCTCACAAGTATCAAATAGAATGATATTCCTAGTGGAGATGGAGGTTTACTGAGAATAGTTATATAAAATCTTACGCTAACACTTAAGAGCATGAGCAAGTAAATTTATAAATGCCTGAAATTATCTAGCAAAAATTCAAGATGCATGTTTATAATAGTTTTACAGCCAGAAAATGATGAATGTGTAAGTTTTATGCAACAACATTAGAGAAAGAAAACTACCCTGGTAACTAAGGAGAAAATGTTGTCTCCGTTAATGGGTCAAACTATACTACAATAGTGGTGCTATTTTTGTTTTCACTTGTCAGGATCTGTATTAGTCCATTTTCACAGTGCTGTAAAGAACTACCTGTGACTGGATAATTTATAAACAAATGATGTTTAATTGACTCATATTTCTGCATGACTGGGGAGGCCTCAGGCAACTTACAATCATGGCAGAAGGAGAAGGGGAAGCAAGGCACATCTTACATGGAAGCAGGAATGAGGGGACTGCCACACACTTAAACCATCACAAGAATAGCATGAGGGAAACCATAGCTATGATCCAATCACTTCCCACCAGGTCCCTCCCTTGACATGTGAGGATTACAATTTAAGATGAGATATGGGTGGGGACACAGAACCAAATAATATTATTCTGCCCAGGGTCCCTCCCAAATCTCATGTCTTTCTCACATTTTGAAACACAACCACGCCTTCCCAACAGTTCCCCAAAATTTTAACTCATTCCAGGATTAACCCAAAAGTCCAAGTTCATAGTCTCATATGAGACGAAGAAAGTCCCTTCCACCTATGATCCTGCAAAATAAAAAGCAAGTTAGCTACTTCCAAGATATGATGGAGGTATAGGCATTGGGTAAATTCTTCCATTCCAAATGGCAGATATTTGCCAAAACAAAGGGGCTACAGACCCCATGTAAGTTCGAAATCAAGCAGGGCAGTCACTGAATCTTATAGCTTCAAAATAATCTGCTTTGACTCTGTGTCTCACATCCAGGGCATGCTGATGTAAGGGGCAGGCTCCAAAAGCCTTGGGCAGTTCCACCTCTGTGGCTTTGCAGGGTGCAGACCCCGTGGCTGCTTTCACGGGTTGGCATTGAGTGCCTGCGGCTTTTCGAGGTGCATGGTACAAGCTGTTAATGAATCTACCATTCTGGGATCTGGAGGACATTGGCCTTCTTCTCACAGCTCCACTAGGCAGTGCCACAGTGGGAACTCTGTGGCTCCCACTCCATATACCCCTCTGCTTTGCCCTAGCAGAGGTTCTCCATGAGAACTCTGCCCCTACAGCAGACTTCGGCCTGGACATCCAAGCATTTTCATACATCCCCTGAAACCTAGGTAGAGGCTCCCAAAGCTCAGCTCTTGTCTTCTATGCACCCACAGGCAGCCTAACACCACATGGAAATGAGCAAGGTTTGGAACTTACACCCTCTGAAGCAACAACCTGAGCTGTACGTTGACCCCTTTTAGTCACAGCTGAAATTGGAGTGGCTAGGACATAGGGTGCCATGTCCTGAGGCTGCACAGAGCAGTGGGGCCCTGGGTCTGCTCCCACAAAACCATTTTTTTTCCTCCTATGCCTCTTGTCTTGTTATGGGAAAGTCTGGCATGAAGATCTCTGAAATACCATGGAGACATTTTCCCTACTGTCTTGGCTATTAACATTTAACATTTGGCTTTCCATTAGTTACGCAAATTTCTGCAGCCAGCTTGAATTTGTCCCCAGATAATTTTTGTAGTTGTTGTTTGTTTTTCCTTTTCTACTGCATGGTCAAACTGCAAAAATTCCAAACTTTTATGCTCTGCTTCACTTTTAAACGTAAGGTTCAATTTCAGATTATCTCTTTGTGAACCCATATGACTGTATGCTGTTAAGAGCACCCAAGTCATATCTTGAATGCCTTGCTGTCTAGAAATATCTTCTGCTACATACCCTAAATCATCTCTCTCAAGTTCAAAGTTATGCAGATCTCAAAATCAGGGGCAAAATGCCACCAGTCTTTTTGCTAAAGCTTAGTAAGAGTGACCTTTACCCCAGTTCCCAATAAATTCCTCATTTTCATCTAAAACCTCCTCATCCTGGACTTCATTGTCTATATCCCTATCAGCATTTTGGTCAAAATGATTTAACAAGTCTTTAGGAGGCTCCAAACTTTCCCCTATCTCCCTGTCTTCTGAGCCCTCTAAACTGTTCCAACTTATGCCCATTACCTAGTTCCAAAGTCAATTCCACATTTTCAGGTGTCTTCATAGCAGTGCCCCATTCTCAGTACCAACTTTCTGTATTCGTCAATTTTTACACTGCTATAAACAGCTACCTGAGACTGGGTAGTTAATAAAAAAACAAAAAAAAAAAGAAAAAAAAGAAAAAAGAGGTTTAACTGACTCACAGTTCCACATGGCTGGGGAGGCCTCAGGAAAATTATAATCATGGCGGAAGGTGAAGAGGAAGGAAGGCACATCTTACATGGTGGCAGGAGAGGGAAGGGGAACTGCCACATACTTTTAAACTACCAGATCTTGTGAGGACTCACTCACCATCACGGAAACAACATGGGGGAAACTGCCTCCATGATCCAATCACCTCCCTCCAGATCTCTCCCTTAACATGTTGGGATTACAATTTATGATGAGATTTGGGTGGGGACGCAGAGCCAAACCATAACAGGACTTTACAGAAAGATTAGTCTCTTACATGTTTCTCATGTAACAAAGAGTCTGTATGTAATAATTTCTCAAAGATGAACTGTTTTTGGCCTCCAAAGTTAATATGACAGTAAATATTTCAATTACAATAAAAAGTAATATAAAAGTAAAATTAAGGCATTAGAGGCTAAATTGAGTCACTGGGTTATGGATTGCTTTCAGAGAATCTTATTAGCCAATGAATTCAGGAAAATAAAAAAAAATCCACCAGCTGTAGAAATGGTCAAATGGCTTGTTGACTGATCACTTTCTAGTGATATCTGGATGGCAATACCAGTAGCCATCTATCAACTTAGTGTGATTAGGAATTGTGAGTGTAAATATTTTGAAATTATTATGAAATGAACTGATTCAGCTTTGGTTTCTGCACAGCAGTCAAGAGGTGTTAAGTCCCCTGCACTTTTTATTGTGTTTCTGCTAGGGAAGAACCAGTTTCTACAGGCACTGTAACCAGTGTCATCAGGGAAGCTTGCACAGGAAGTAAGAGGGCCCAGTTCAATCTGGAGGTGATATGGTTTGGCTCTGTGTCCATACACAAATCTCGTCTTGAATTGTAATTCTAGAATGTTGAGGGAGAGACCTGGTGAAAGGTGATTGGACCATGGGGGCAGCTTCCCGCACGTTGTTCTCATGATAAGAAGTTCTCATGGGATCTGATAGTTTTGAAGTGGAAGTTTTTCCTGTGCTCTCTCCCTCCCCTGCAACCTTGTGAATAAAGTATCTGCCTCTTCACATTCTGCCTCCTGAGCCATGTGGAACTGTGAGTCAATTAAACTTCTTTTGTTTATAAAATACCCAGTCTCAGCTAGTATTTTTATAGCAGTGGGAAAATGAACTAATACAGAGAATTGGTACTGGGAGTGGGGCACTGCTTTAAAGATGACCTAAATATGTGGAATTGACATTGAAACTGGATAAAAGTTAGAGTTTGGAACAGTTTGGATGGCTGTTTCAGAAGACAAGAAGATTGGGAACGTTTAAATTTCCTACAGAGTTGTTAAATGCCTTTGACCAAAATGCTGATAGTGACATGGACAATGAAGTTCAGACTGAGGAAGTCTCAGATGGGGATGGTAAACTTATTGGGAACTAGAACAGAGGTCACTTGTGCTATACTTTAGCAAAGAGATTGGTGACATTTTTTCCCTGCCCTAGAGTTCTGAGGAACTTTGAACTTGAGAGAGATAATTTAGCATATCTAGCAGAAGAAATTTCTAAGCAATAAAGCATTCAAGAGGTGACCTGGCTGATTCTGAAAGCATTTAGTCATATGTGTTAACAAAGAGATGGTCTGAAATTGGAACTTATGTTTAAAAGGGAAGCAGAGCACAAAAGTTTGAAAAATTTGCAGCCTGACCATGTAGTAGAAAAGAAAAAAAAACATCATTTTCTGGGGACAAATTCAAGGTGGCTGCAGACATTTGCATACATAATGAAAAGTCAAATGTTAGTAGCCAAGGCAATGGGGAAAATGTCTCCAGGACATTTCAGAGATCTTCATGGCAGCCCCTCCCTTCATAGTCCTGGAGGCCTAGGGTGGAAAAATGGGTTTGGGGGTCAGTCCCAGGGCCCTATTGTTCTGTACAGTCTTGGTACATGGCACCCTGTGTCCCAGCCATTCCAACTTCAGCCGTGGCTAAAAGGAGCCAATGTACAGCTCAGGTTGTTGCTTCAGAGGGTGCAAGCTCCAGGTCTTCGTGGCTTTCATGTGGTTTTGGGCCTGTGGATGTGCAGAAGACAAGAGCTGAGCTTTAGGAGCCTCTGCCTAGATTTCAGAAGATGTGTGAAAATGCTTGGATGTCCAGGCAGAAGTCTGCTGCAGGGGCAGAGTTCTCATGGAGAACCTCTGCTAGGACAATGCAAAGGGGAATGTGAAATTGGAGCCACAAACAGAGTTCCCACTGGGGCACTGCCTAGTGGAGCTAACAGAAGAAGGCCAGCATCCTCCAGACTCCAGACTGGTAGATCCATCTACAGCTAGCACCATGTGCCTGGAAAAGCCACAGTCACTGAATGCCAGCCCATGAAATCAGCCTGGGTGCTGAACCCAGCAGAGCCACAGAGGTGGAGCTGCTCAAAGCTTTGGGAGCCCACCCCTTGTATCAGCATGCCTTGAATGTGAGACATGGAGCCAAAGGAGATTATTCTGGAACCATGAGATTCAATGAATGCCCTGTTGGGGTTTGGAGTTGCATGGGGCTTGTAGCCCCTTTGTTTTGGCCAATCTCTGCCATTTGGAATGGAAGCATTTACCTAATGCCTGTACCCCATTGTATCTTGGAAGTATAATAACTAACTTGCTTTTTATTTTACAGGCTCATGTGTGGAAGGGATTTGCCTTGTCTCAGATGAGACTTTTGACCTAGACTTTTGGGTTAGTGCTGGAATGAGCTAAGACCTTGGGGCCTTGTTGGGAAGGCAGAATTGTGTTTCAAAATATGAAGACAGGAGATTTGGGAGGGGCCATGGATGGAATGATATGGTTTGGTTCTGTGTCCCCATTCAAATCTCATTTCTAATTGTAATCCCTATAGTCTCCATGGTTTGGGGGAGGAACCTGGCAGCAGGTGATTAGATCATTGGGGCAGTTTCCTCCATGCTGTTCTCATGTTAATGAGGGAGTTCTCACAAGATCTGATGTTTTAAATGTAGCAGTTTCTCCTGTGTGCTCTCTCTCTCCTGCCGTCTTGTGAAAAATGTTCCTGCTTCCCCTTCATCCTCTACCATGATTGTAAGTTTCCTGAGCCCTCCCTGGTGGTGCAGAACTGTGAATCAATCAAACCTTTTTTGTTTATAAATTACCCAGTCTCTGGTAGTATCTTTATAGCAGTGTGAAAAATAAACTAACACAAATCGTAAGGGCCAGTGGCTGTCAACAGTGACTGAACTAAGAGGTGAGGCAAAGATGACTTGAAATGATGCACAAGCCATGTTCAGTTGTGATCCTACAGTGATTTTATAGAATAGAACACATAGTGTTTCTTCTTCTGTAGCTTGATGTCAATTTACTGTGAGGCAGACTTTCTGCTGTTAATGCCAATACAGAAATATAGGTTTTGTATTACAGACTGAGATATTGTTTTGCTTCTAATAGTTATTAGCTAAGCTTTTGAATATTATGAAACAAAAAAATTATTTATTGCCTAGGAGGTACAAATTAAATGGTTGAAATTTTCTTATGTATTTTAATAAATAGTGAGTATGCCATAAAATATATAATTTATGGTAGGCATTGGAAAGAACTTTAAAGCAAGAAAAAAAAAAAAAAAAGCCAGGTGTGGAGGCTCATGCCTGTAATCCCAGCACTTTGGGAGGCAGGAGAATCATGAAGTCAGAAGTTCAAGACAAGCCTGACCAACATGGTGAAACCCTGTCTCTACTAAAATTATAAAAATTAGCTGGGCGTGGTGGTGCATGTCACCAGGCTAGAGTGCAGTGGTGTGATCTTGGCTCACTGCAACCTCTGCCTCCCGGGTTCAGGCAATTCTCCTGCCTCAGCCTCCTGAAGAGCTGGAATTACAGGCACATACTGCCACGCACAGCTAATTGGCCCCTCCCAATAGGGTCTGACAGACACCTCAAACAGGTGGGTGCCCCTCTGGGACAAAGCTTCCAGAGGAAGGATCAGGCAGCAATATTTGTTGTTCTGCAGCCTCTGCTGGTGATACCCAGGTAAACAGGGTCTGGAGTGGACCTCCAGCAAACTCCAACAACCTGCAGCTGAGGGGCCTCACTGTTAAAGGAAAACTAACTAACAGAAAGCAATAGCATCAACATCAACAAAAGGGACATCCACACCAAAATCCCATCTGTACATCACCAACATCAAAGACCAAAGGTAGATAAAACCACAAACATGGGGAGAAACCAGAGCAGAAAAGCTGAAAATTCCAAAAACCAGAGCACCCCTTGTCCTCCAAAGGATTGCAACTCCTCACCAGCAAGGGAACAAAACTGGACAGAGAATGAGTTTGACAAGTTGACAGAAGTAGGCCTCAGAAGGTCGGTAATATCAAACTTCTCCAAGCTAAAGGAGCATGTTCTAGCCCATCACAAGGAAGCTAAAAACCCTGAAAAAAGTTTAGATGAATGGCTAACTAGAATTAACAGTGTAGATAAGACCCTAAATAACCTGATGGAGCTGAAAACTACAGTACGAGAACTTTGTGCCACACGCATAAGCTTCAATAGCCAATTCGATCAAGTGGAAGAAAGGATATCAGTGATTGAAGATCAAATTAATTAAATAAAGCAAAAAGACAAGATTAGAGAAAAAAAAGAGTGAAAAGAAACGAACAAAGTCTCCAAGAAATATGGGATTATTTGAAAAGACCAAATATATGTTTGATTGCTGTACCAGAGAGTGACGCGGAGAATGGAACCAAGTTAGAAAACGCTCTTCAGGATATCATCCAGGAGAACTTCCCTAACCTAGCAAGGCAGGCCAACATTCAGGAAATACAGAGAACACCACAAAGATACTCCTTAAGAAGAGCAACCCCAAGACATATAATTGTCAATATCACCAAGGTTGAAATGAAGGAAAAAATGTTAAGGGCAGCCAGAGAGAAAGGTCGGGTTACTCACAAAAGGAAGCCCATTTGAATAACAGCAGCTGTCTCGGCAGAAACCCTACAAGCCAGAAGAGAGTGGGGGCCAATATTCAACATTCTTAAAGAAAAGAATTTTCAACCCAGAATCTCATACCCAGCCAAACTAAGCTTCATAAGTGAATGAGAAATAAATTCCTTTACAGACAAGCCATGCTGAGAGATTTTGTCACCATTGGGCCAGCCTTACAAGAGCTCCTGAAGGAAGCACTAAACATGGAAAGGAACAACTGGTACCAGCCACAGCAAAAACATGCTAAATGGTAAAGACTATCAATGCTATGAGGAAACAGCATCAATTAACAGGCAAAATAACCAGCTAACATCATAATGACAGGATCAAATTCAAACATAATATTAACCTTAAACGTAAATGAGCTAAATGTCCCAGTTAAAAGACACAGATTGGCAAATTGGATAGAGTCAAGACCCATCAGTGTGCTGTATTCAGGAGACCCATCTCACATGCAGAGATGCACACAGACTCAAAATAAAGGGATGGAGGAAGATCTACCAAACAAATGGAAAGACAAAAAGCAGGGGTTATAATCCTAGTCTCTGATAAAAGAGACTATAAACCAACAAAGATCAAAAGAGACCAAGAAGGCCACTACATGATGATAAAGGGATCAGTTCACCAAGAAGAGCTAACTATCCTAAATATATATGCACCCACGACAGGAGCACTCAGATTCATAAAGCAAGTCTCTAGAGACTTACAAAGAGACTTAGACTCCCACACAATAATAATGGGAGACTTTAACACCCCACTGTCAGTATTAGACGGATCAGTGAGACAGAAAGTTAACAAGGATATCCAGGACTTGAACTCAGCTCTGCACCAAGTGGACCTAATAGACATCTACAGAACTCTCCACCCCAAATCAACAGAATATACATTGTTCTCAGCACCACATCACATTTATTCTAAAATTGACCACATAATTGGGAGCAAAACACTCCTCAGCAAATGTAAAAGAACAGAAATCACAACAAACTGTCTCTCAGACCATGGTGCAATCAAATTAGAAGTCAGGATTAAGAAACTCACTCAAAAACCACACAACTACATGGAAACTGAACAAACTGCTCCTGAATAACTACTGGGTACATAATGAAATGAAGTCAGAAGGAAAGATGTTCTTTGAAACCAATGAGAACAAAGACAAAATGTACCAGAATCTCTGGGACACATTTAAAGCAGTATGTAGAGGGAAACTTATAGCACTAAATGCCCACAAAAGAAAGCAGAAAAGATCTAAAATTGACACCCTAACATTGCAATTAAAAGAACTAGAGAAGCAAGAGCAAACAAATTCAAAAGCCAGCAGAAGGCAAGAAATAACTATGATTATAGCAGAACTGAAGGAGATGGAAACACAAAAAACCCTTCAAAAAAAATCAGTGAATCCAGGAGCTGGTTTTTTGAAAAGATCAACAAAATTGACAGACCACTAGCAAGACTAATAAAGAAGAAAAGAGAGAAGAATCAAATAGACCGCAATAACAAATGATAAAGGGGATATCACCACTGATCCCACAGAAATACAAACTACCATCAGAGAATACTATAAACACCTCTACGCAGATAAACTAGAAAATCTAGAAGAAACGGATAAATTCCTGGACGCATACACCCTCCCAAGACTAAACCAGGAAGAAGTTGAATCTCTGAATAGACCAATAACAAGTTCTGAAATGGAAGCAATAATTAAGAGCCTACCAACCAAAAAAAGTCCAGGACTAGATGGATTTATAGCTGAATTCTACCAGAGGTACAAAGAGGAGCTGGTACCACTCCTTCTGAAACCATTTCAATCAGTAGAAAAAGAGGGTTTCCTTCCTAACTCATTTTATGAGGCTAGTATCATCCTGATACCAAAGCCTGGGAGAGACACAACACAAAAAGAGAATTTTAGGCCAATATCCCTGATGAACATCAATGTGAAAATCGTCAACAAAAAACTGGCAAACCGAATCCGGCAGCACGTCAAAAAGCTTATCCACCATGATCAAGTTGTCTTCATTCCTGTAATGCAAGGCTGGTTCAGCATCCACAAATCAACAAATGTAATCCATCACATAAACAGAACCAATGACAAAAATCATATGATTATCTCAATAGATGCAGAAAAGGCCTTTGACAAAATTCAACAGCCCTTCATGCTAAAAACTCTCAATAAACTAGGTATTCATGAAACATATCTCAAAATAATAAGAGCTATTTATGACAAACCCACAGCAAATATCATACTGAATGGGCAAAAACTGGAAGCATTCCCTTTGAAAACTCGCACAAGACAAGGCTGCCCTCTCTCAGCACTCCTATTCAACATAGTATTGGAAATTCTGTCTAGGGCAATCAGGCAAGAGAAAGAAATAAAGCGTTTTCAGTTAGGAAAAGAGGAAGTCAAATTGTCTCTGTGTGCAGATGACATGATTGTATATTTAGAAAACCCCATCGTCTCAACCCAAAATATCCTTAAGCTCATAAGCAACTTCAGCAAAGTCTCGGGATACAAAATCAATGTGCAAAAATCACAAGCATTCCTATACACCAATAATAGACAGAGAGCCAAATCATGAGTGAACTCCCATTCACAAGGGATATGAAGGACATCTTCAAGGAGAACTACAGACCACTGCTCAACGAAATAAAAGAGGACACAAACATATGGAAGACATTCTATGCTCATGGATAGGAAGAATCAATATTGTGAAAATGGCCATACTGCCCAAGGTAATTTATAGATTCAATGCCATCCCCATCAAGCTACCACTGACTTTCTTCACAGAATTGGAAAAAAAACTACTTTAAAGTTTATGTGGAACCAAAGAAGAGCCTGCATAGCCAAGACAATCCTAAGCAAAAAGAACAAAGCTGGAGGCATCACGCTACCTGACTTTAAACTATACTACAAAACTACAGTAACCAAAACAGCATGGTACTGGTACCAACACACATATATAGACCAGTGGAACAGAACAGAGGCCTCAGAAATAACACCACACATCTACAACCATCTGATCTTTGACAAACCTGACAAAAACAAGCAATGGGGAAGGAGTCCTTTTTTATTAAATGGTGCTGGGAAAACTGGCTAGCCATATGTAGAAAGCTGAAACTGGATCCCTTCCTTACATTGTATACAAAAATTAACTCAAGGTGGATTAAAGATTTAAATGTAAAACCCAACACCACAAAAAACCCTAGAAGAAAATCTAAGCAAGGCCATTCACAACATAAGCATGGGCAAAGACTTCATGACTAAAACACCAAAAGCAATGACAACAAAACCCAAAATAGACAAATGGGATCTAATTAAACTAAAGAGCTTCTGCACAGCAAAAGAAGCTATCATCAGAGTGAACAAGCAACCTATAGAATGGGAGAAAATCTTTGCAATCTACCCATCTGACAAAGGGCTAATATTTAGAATCTACACAGAACTTAAACAAATTTACAAGAAAAAAAAAAAAGAAAAACCCATCAAAAAGTGGGCAAAGGATATGAAGAGATGCTTCTCAAAAGAAGACATGTGTGCAGCCAACAGATATATGATAAAATGCTCATCATCACTGCTCATCAGAGAAATGCAAATCAAAACCTCAATGAGATACCATCTCATGCCAGTTAGAATGGTGATCATTATTAGAATGTCAGGAAACAACAGATGCTGGAGAGGATGTGGAGAAATAGGAATGCTTTTACACTGTTGGTGGGAGTGCAAATTAGTTCAACCACTGTGGAAGGCTGTCTGACAATTCCTCAAGGATCTAGAACTAGAAATACCATTTGACCCAGCCATCCCATTACTGGGTATATACCCAAAGGATTATAAATCATGCTACTATAAAGACACATACCTACGTATGTTCATTGTGGCACTATTCAAAATAGCAAAGACATGGAACCAACCCAAATGTCCATCAATGATAGACTGGATTAAGAAAATGTGGCGCATATACACCATGGAATACTATGCAGTCATAAAATAGGATGAGTTCATGTCCTTTGCAGGGACATGGATGAAGCTGGAAACCATTGTTCTCAGCTAACTATCACAAGGACAGAAAACTAAACACCGCATGTTCTCACTCACAGGAGTTGAACAATGAGAACACATGGATGCAGGGTGGAGAACATCACACACCATGGCCTGGCAGGGCATGGGGGGCTAGGGGGGAGGGATAGGATTAAGAGAAATACTTAATTTAAATGATGAGTGATGGGTGCAGCAAACCAACATGGCACATGTATACCTATGTAACAAACCTGCATGTTGTGCATATGTACCCTAGAACTTAAAGTATAATACAAAAAAAATTAATTTTATTTAATTTTAGATTCAGGAGTAAATGTGCATGTTAACTATATGTGTATATTTCATTATGGTGGAGACTGGACTTCTAGTGTACCCATTACCCGAAGAGTTAACATTGTACCCATTAGGTAATTTTTAAACCCTCACCCCCCTCTTATCCTCTCCTCTTTTGGAATCCCCAGTGTCTATTCTTTTCATATTTATAATCTTTTGTGCCTACTGTTTAGCTCCCACTTAATAAGTGTGAACATGAAGTATTTGGTTTTCTGTTTTTGACCTAATTCATTTAAGACAGTAGTCTGAAGCTCCACCTATTTTGCTGCAAAGGACATGATTTCATTTTTTATAGTTGCATAGTATTCCATTGTATATATATGTACCACATTTTCTTTTCCAGTCAACCCTTGATGGATATTTAGGTTGGTTCAATTACTTTGCTATTGTGACTAGTGTTGCAGTGAACATACGAGTACAGGTGTCTTTTTAAATGTAATTTATTTTCCTTAGAGTAGATACTCAGCAGTGGGATTGCTGGGTCAAATGGTAGTTCTACTTTTAGTTTGTTGAGAAATCTACATACTGTTTTTCATAGAAGTAAAACTAATTTACATTCCCACCAACAATGTGTAATTTTCCTCATCCATGTGAACATCTGTTGTTTTTAACACTTTAATAATAGGCATTCTGACATTTGGTTTTAATTGGCATTTCTCTGATGAATAATGATTTTGAACATTTTTTCATGTTTTGTTTTGTTTTTTTAAATTCAGCCAGCAAAATTGTAGCCAGCAGCACTGTCTTCATTTTGACCTTGGTGCTTTTGTTTCACATAACATTCATTCATTTTATTTCTGAATAAAATAAAATATTTACTATCAAATTACCTTTGTAAGACAAAGAAGTCCAGCTACAACTTAGAATCTACTAATGAAAATATAATTTTCTTACCACAGTGACCACAAAATAACCATAGGAATGCTTCTTCCATGTATCTCTGGATTTATACTCATGCTTAAAGCATAGAGATTGACAGAGTCCTCATCAAATCAACATCCTGCATTCACCATTTCATGAAAATCACATGGACTAAAGGAGAGATGTTGAGAAAAAAAAAAACAAAATAAAACATTTGTTCACTAGAAGGGCTGTGCTACAAGAAGTTTAGGGTAGACTAAGAGAAAATCAATGTCTAGTGAATATGCTTTTGTTTAGTGAAAGATAAACTAAATTCACCTATATGGGAATAAAGCTATACATTGAACTAATTAAGGCTGTAAGGACTATATTCTGAAGACTTCCTAGAATGTCACTGAATATCATAAACTACTAAATGTTAGGATACAAAACCCCACTCTAATACCTTCATTATATAGAGAAGCAAAACTCAGATTCAGAGAAAAGAAATGACTTCTCCAAGGGTATTTACACAAAGTCTTTGGGATGAATACTGAGGGGTGGGTAAGCCTGTTGATAGGAGTCAGGAAACAATTTTATGGACATGCAGATTAACTTTTCATTTTATGAGGCTCATAAAATGGGGAGGGACTAAAAAAAAGTATATCCTTAATGCTTAAAAGTTACAAAACTTCAGTGTTGTTGTTGTTCTCTAATTTGGTACAAATGTTTTTCTCACTCTGCAAACAGTGAAGACATGCTACAGAAAATTATAAAATTCTGAATATTCAGGCAAGCAAAAATAAAAGAAATCTACCACCGTAGATTCTAGACTGTGGTTGTCATCATGGTATATATTAACTAGTCCTAGTTGCAGTTATTATGAATTGTGTATATCTGTACATATGTCAACATATATATGAAGTATATACGAATATATTTTTCTACTGAATAGTTCTTCAGTTATTTTATTATAATCAATGTTTTAAGAACACTTTTGTAAGTAACTCTTCAGGCAAGTTCTTAATTATCTCAGAAAAAATTTATGAAAGTAAAATTTCCACAACAAAGCAAGTAAATTATTTAAGGGTTCTGTTTTTATTTTTAAATAAAATTGAAAGTAGATTAAATATCTTAATTACTGTCTTTACGAAAAAAAAAAAAGAAAAGAAAAAGAAAAGCCAGTCCATTCCATTTCTTTTTATTCTAGACACAACCAGTCATGTCTTCAGCAGCGACGGTCTTATAACATTTATGTGTTGCTCAAGGGTAATCAACAGAAATGTTAGTTTTGAAAGTAATTAATATCCCATTGAGAATATATTTTATAGCAGTTCTGAAGGATTTTAAGGCAGCTAATGACCTTTTTCATTTGTCAAAATTTATTTATGATTTTGAAATGTGAAAACATTTAGTAGAACATTCAACCG
>NW_016809273.1:3145389-3157835 GCF_001698545.2 Rhinopithecus bieti
TTGTGTATATATTATAGAATGATTTTGTTCATCTTTTAAAATAGGATTATTCTCTAATTTCATTTTCACTCAAGGTACTTTAATATTTTCATATTTGTGTACATAAAATATTTTAATATCTGCATTATATCCTATAGTATGAAATTTATTCAAATATTCCTCAATTGGAGAATAAAGAGTTTTCCTCTGTTTTTTCAGCACTGTTGCTGAAAATCATAATCAGATCATATTAAATACTTTTTCATTTTGTCAAAACAAAATCTAATTCACTAAAGCCTGGGGGGAAAACTCTTTAATGTGCTCATGCTGATGGCCATGATATTAACACCACCATCATTTTCAGAATGACCATATGCGTTAATGATGTTGTTGAATTGCAATGAGATTTGGTAGATAAATCCGTATACAAGTAGATAGCTTAATGAGCACACGGAGCTTATTAATCAAATTCACATACACTGCTTTAATCAATTAAGGACAGGATTAGGGCTTTTAATTCTGAAGGATATTGTTAAATATGATTGTAATGAGTATTAATGAATGCTCTTTATTAATTTGGCCTACTTAAATGTACAGAGGCACAAGAACATTATAATTACTATCACATTCAGTATATACCTACAATAAATGCAAAGGTAGACAAGCCAGTTTCATATTTGTATGTATTATGCATGCTCTAATGTTTATTTCACATACAACATTTGTGTATTATGTATGCCTTAATATTTTTATGTATCTTGTTTTGCCCTGTAGTTTATAATGTATTTCAGAAAAACATTTTAGGATTTAACAACAAAATATGGTCATCTGTGACCTACCTCCATTTGACAGTTCATGAATACGTAGCTGAGAATGTGATGAGAGGTGGCTGGTTCATGTGGACAACCTCACTTCAGGACACAAAATTCTCACTTTTAGTTTTCTCAAGCTACTCATCTTTTGTAACTTTACAGACCAAGAAAAAACCTTAGGAATTTTTAAACAACTTTACTGAGGTGTAATTAACACACAATAAATTGAACATATTTAAGGTAGACAGTTTTAGAAAATTTTCGTGTATATATGTATACATCACTGTTAAAGATAACAGACACATGCCATAAGCATTGTCTCCTAACGTTTCTTTGTGCACCTTTCTAATCCTTTCTCCTTCCAGACCCTCTTTCCTCAGGTAACCACGGATCTATTTCCTTTAGCGATAGCTTTGCATTTTCTATAATTTTATAAATGAGGGAATAATACAGTATGTAATTTCTTCAAGGTTCTTTTACTCTGCATGGTTATTTTGAATTTCATGCAGTTTTGCAACTACTAGGAGTTAATTCCTTTATTTTGCTAAGTAGTATTCCATTTTATGCCTGTATCACAGTTTGTTTTCATCTGGTAATGGAAAATGGGTTGTATCTATTTTTTGGCTACTACAAACAAAGCTGCTGCGATCATTTGTGTACTTTTCTTTGTATGAATATGTTTTCAGTGCTGTTGGGTTGGATTGGAATGTCTAGATTATATGTTGGGTGTATATTTCACTTTTTCAGAAACCATCAAACTAGTTCTACTCTGTTGACACATTTTACATTCCTACCAGTAGTGTGTGAGAGTTCCAACTGCTCCAAACCCTTACCAACATTTGATATAGTCAGTCTTTTTAATTTCAGCAAATCTAATATGTCTGTAGTGGTATCTTAGTATGGATTTAGTTGGCATTTCTGTAATGACAAAAGATGTTAACTATCTTTACATGTAGTATTTACCATCCATGTATTTTTGGTGGAATTCTGTTCAGATCTTTGATGAATTTTGTAATAAAGTTGTTTTCCTGTTGAATTGAGAGTTCTTTATATATTCTGAATAAAAGCTTTTATGAGGTATATAATTTGCAAATATTTTGTTCTAGACTGTGCTGGGATGTTTCCCTCTTTTAACAGTGTCTTTTGAATCCCTGGGGGATTGGTTCCACATTCCTTGCCGATACCAAAATCTGTGGATGCTCAAGTCCGTTATATAAAATGGTGTAGTGTTTGCATATAATCTACATACTCTCGCTCATATACTTGATTACTCATAATACCTTATACAATATAAATGCTATATAAGTAGTTGTATTGTTTAGAAAATAATGAAAAGAAAAAGTCTGTATATGTTCAGTACAGACACATTATTTAGTTCTTTTTCTGAATATTATTGATCTGTGATTGGTTGAATCCACAGATATGGAACCCCCACTGATACTAAGGGCCAACTGTGTATATATATATGAGGTCAGTATTGGTCTGATCACTGGATGTCACATATTCATCTTGTTCAAACTATCCCTAGGTTATCTACTTTCTAGTTCTCAACCCCAGATGCATATGATGTTCTCCAGATATCCTTCCATTTCACAACATAGAAAACTTCACACCACTTTTCTTAGTCCCTCCACCATACTCTGCCAAAGCCTGAGGCTTCATGTATACCCGTCAATCCCACCAACTCTTTGGCTCAGGAAGTATGAAAAGCCTAGAGGTGAAATAGACACAAAGGAGCTATTATCAGGTTACCATGCTTGCTGAATGGTCCCAATGTTATTGTAGACGTAATCACTGTTTGTGTGCAGTGAGTTTACTCTGGGAGTTAGGATGAAGGTAGAGATTTTATGAGTTGAATGCAGTAATTTAAAAAGTAATAAAAAAGAAAATGCTTACATATATATGTAAAACTACACATACATATACATGTAACTGTGTGTATATGTATGCATATATAGTTTGCCCATATATAGTATATGTAATATGATATATATATTCTGAATGTACACTTCTGTTGGTTCTGTTTTTCTTGAGAATTCTGAGTAATACAATTCATAAGTGTTTAATTATTTTTACGTGCACAAAGATATTTTAATTTCAACTTTAAATTGTTTATTTCTACTATAAAACACAAATTTTCTATATTAATCTTGGTATCTATATTAACTTATTAAGTCTGGTAGCACTGTTTATAGGTTAAGTAGGATTCTTATACCTAATCATGCTGTCGACAGATAAAAGTTATGTTTTCTAATCTGGAAGCCTGCTTTATTTTAGTGACTAAAGCCTCTGGCATAATGCTGGAAAGAAATAGCAAGAACACATATCTTAATCTGATTGCTGCTACTGGGGAAAGCTTCTTGAGAATACGGACTTTGTCCTGTTTGTTCTTTAAATGCCTGGCACTTAGTAGGTGCTAAAAATATTTGATACATGTTTGAGCACACCATAAACGCTGTGTAGTGTTCTACATGGATTAACTCATTTAATCTTCACAACAATACCATGATACGTAAACTAGCATTATTGCCATTTAATAGATCAGAGAAATGAGGAATGGGTATTTTAAGACTAGTTGAACCACGGTATAACACTTTGACATTAGACAGAGTTGGAAACACATGGAAAGGTATTATCTCCTCTATTACTTTTTAATAGAAGAGATTACTATTACTTTTTATTTTACTATTACCTTTTAAATTTTACTATTACCTTTTAAGTTATTACATTCAATTACTATTATTTTTTAAATTTTTACATTAAACTGATTAAATCTCTACCTTCATCCTAACTCCCAGAGTAAACTCACTGCATGTAAACAGTGATTAGGCCTACAGTAAAACTGGGACGATTCAGCAAGCATGGTAACCTGATAATAGCTCCCTTGTGTCTATTTCAACTCTGGGCAAATGGCTCAGGAATGTGTCAAAAAATAATACACTATTATAAAGCAGGATTTTTTTTTAAGGAATAGAAGTTTAATATCTGTAAATATATAATTTAATACATTGTGTTAACACACTAAATAATTCATCTCAATAAATAGTAAAATGTATTTGACAAAAACTCAACAACTCTATACACAAGTTCCAGTATAAAGAAAATATCCAAAACAGCACTAATAAGATATGATGTAGAGTCTTTAAAAAATTAATTCCATATATATAGGCAATTATATCACAGTAATCATGGAGTACATGTCACAGTGGATCTGAGGTGTTTTAGTAAAATTAATTACTTTTTACATTTCTTAAATATTTGAAATTCTGAAAAGGTACAATTTATGAGATATGTTAATATGACATTAAGTTAACAGTCTTGTTGAAAATGAAGCTATTTGAATTGAATTGATAACTGATGTATCTATTATAAACATTATTTGTGCCTTAAAACTTCTTAAACATTCAATAAGTCTAAAGTAAACACTGGAGAAACTAGAATGAAACACTGTCTTTGCTGATGAATTACATTTCTATAAAATGCCTGAAACAGAAAAATAAACTATATATACATTTATAAAGACATAAAATTTATCAGTAAATTGGATAATATACTGGAGATAAGAAATATAAATTAATACCTGTTTTTCTATTCTAGCAATACTTAAAATGTAGCTAAACTTATTGTGGAAATAGTTATAGTAAATATATACCGAAAAGTACTTAGTAATGAGTTCAGGAAAAAGATGCACACAATTTACATGAGAATTTTTTTTGAAACTCGTAAAACAAGATCTTATTAAATGGAAAAGAAAATAATATTCTTAGCTGGAAAGACTTCTTATAAAAAGGTCGGTTGTCCCCAAATTAACATAAATTTAATGCAATTTTATTTAGAATACTACATAAATTTTTAGTTGTGTAAGATGGTCTGAAAATTTATGAGTACCCATAAATGCTTGCAAATACCTGAAGAACAATGACAGAATATACTATAAAGTTCCTGCAACCAATTTAATATGGTTGTACTATGTTGAGGAAGCAAATAAATCAGTGGACACAAATATATCCCAGAATATTTGAGAAAGGAAATACATGATATAAATATGATCAACAACCAACCATATGATGGGTGTGTGAAAGGAAAATATCCCCCAAAATCACTAAGGAAAACTCAAGCTGGAAACTGCTTAGGGCAAACCTGCCTCCCATGCTATTAAGTCACCCCTCTGCTCACTGAGATAAATGCGTATCTGATTTGCCTCCTTTGGAAAGGCTAATCAGAAACTTAAAAGAATGTAACTGTTTGTGTATTACCTATCTGTGACCTGGAAGCTCCCTCCATGCTTTGCTTCGATTCTTCCTGTCTTTGCTTCAAGTTGTCCCGCGTTTCCAGACCAAACCAATGTAATTCTTACATATATTGATTGATGTATCTTGTCTTCCTGAAATGTATAAAACCAAGCTGTATGCCCTGACCACTTTGGGCACATGTCGTCAGGACTTCTTGAGGCTGTATCACGGGCACATCCTCAACCTTGGCAAAATAAACTTTCTAAATTAAGTGAGACCTTTCTCAAATTTTGGGGGTTTGCACGTGATAGTTTAAGTTAGTATGGGAATAGGTTAGTGGTAACACCCTTGAAATAGCATTGAAAGAAAATGATAGTGGATCCTCCATCTCCTACTATGTTTAAAATTAAATGGTATAAGCATTAAAACTTTACATTTAAAAGACAGAACAATAAAAGCCTTGGAAAAATATGTAGACTATGTCTATAATCAGAAGGCAATGGGGGTCTTCTGAATTAAGAACAAATACATAACACTAAAGAACAAGAGAAAAGGTAAAAATTATTTAAAATAGAAAAAAGTTATAGTAAAAGCATACCAATAATTATCATAAAAAAAGATTGAGCTGAATAAATGCTAAAATTAAAAAAAACCTGATTCTTTAAAGCTCAAAATGGAATGGTTGTGGGAAAAGATACTCTCATATTTTGTTGGAAAAAAAAAAACACAAAAAATGTTATTAATGGGGACAATGCCTGAAAATTTTTTGAGCTGTTTAATGCAATATTATGCACCATTAAAAGAATGAACTAAAGCTCTACCACCTGAATAGCAGGGACCCCTCAGCTTATTGTTTAATAATAATAAAAATGTAGAAATGTATCATATATGACCTTATTTTAGTACACTGACCAACACTACCCCTCCTTCCATTTTGAAGGCATACATCTGTAATCATATTTGGGAAATCTGAGTCATTCTTTTTAGAAACATTTATTCAGAATCTACTATACACCACACACTGCTCTCGGGATTAGGCCAAAGATTTACTGGACAGAAAAATCTCTGCTCTCTTGGAGCTAATAATTCATGCAGGGAGAAACTAACAACAAAAAATAATAAACAGAGGATTTAAAGAATAAGGCAGAGATTAGGTGATAATGGTTTTGTAGAAAACAGTTTGGGTTTTATTCTTAATACAGTGTAAAGTCACTGTAGGATTTTGTTCAGGGGAGTGGCATGGATTGTTGTAAAATGTTATCCTGGCTGTTCTTTTTGTTGGAAAATGAATTGTGGAAGAGGGAAGAATATAGGCAGTTGTCCATTTTGGAGACTACTGCAGTTTCCTGGGAAGAGATGACAGTGGTTTGGACTAGGGTGGTAGCAGTGGGGATGGACAGAAATGGACACATTGAAGTTGTATTTTACAGGTAAAATAAAACAGGGCTTGCTGGAGATAGCGTGGAGAGAATGAGGGTAAGCAAGGAGTCTGGGATGATGTGTGGTATTTTCAACCGTGTTACAGAGAAGATGGTGGCATTTTTTTTGCCCCAGTGGTCAAAATTGGTAGAGGAGTAGATTTTATAAATTGTAACATAGAGTTGACTTTTGGGAGTACTAAGTTTAATATATTTACTAGATATCTATCCAAGTGGAAAGATCAAATAAGCAGTTGAATGAATGGATATGGAATATAGTGGAGCAGACTGAGCTGGACAAATAAACTTTAGAGACATCAGCAGCACATAATTGCTATTTATAGATGTAGCACTAGATGAGAGAACCCAGAAGGAAAATGTAATAAAGGCAAAGACCCAAGCCTGAGTTCTCACTGCTGATACCACCTCTAAGTTTGTTAAAACTTTAAACTTTATAGTGTTCAATACGTTGATTCACTATACAAAAGAAGAGTTCAGTTAAAGTGCATTAAGGTAGACATATTAATTATTGATGCATTCCATGCGGATGATTATTTGCTTCTGAATAATTAAGGACACACTTCAGGGTATGTGGTTCCCCTTTAATGCTAAAACTGATCCTGTAGTTCTGTAGTATCATTTTTGGTGCTTTTCCATAATCAATGTGTATTAATTACCTCGTGATAATAAAAGACTTGCGTAGATGTAATAACTGATACTTCCTAGAATTGTGAAGTTTCAGATATTGCAATATTTCAGATCATGTGATGATTTTCAGAGATTTTTGGGTTTGAAAAATTTTTATAAGTTTAGAGACCATAAAATTTTAATGAAAAGATTCTCAAAGGTAGAAGAGGCCAGATTTTGAATGGGGAATAGCTCAGAATGAGAAATAAAACATGCTTCTTGTTGTTGCTGTTGTTTGTCAGAATAGCTGGACTAATTTTCTTTAGCAGGCATAAAAAATAAATAGACTCCTTTCCCTCTGGGTCAACAGCACTCTTAGCCTAACAGTTCTGCCAGAGTTAAAGTTGTAGCTGTGTGACCCACACTGAAATTCTTCTCATGGAATCCAGAGACAGCTTTTATTTACAACCTTGGAGATTTCCAAGCATAACACCATAATTGGAAAACCTTGGCTTCTGGGTCTTGGGGAAAAGCAAGAAGAAGAGATAGAGTTTTAATATCAAGCAGAACTTTAAGTGTGATTTAAAATTTTCATCTGAGCAAGCTACATGAGGAAACATTTTCAGTACCTGAATTTTCAAAGTGTGGCTATCTTTTTCTAAAAGTTGTTTTTCTTTTAAATATATTTATTAAGCAGTATAAACTTGAATGGCAGTTGATATAATTTGGCTATGTCCCCACCCAAATCTCATCTCATTTTGAATTGTAGCTCCCACAATTCCCTCATGCTGTAGGAGGGACCCAGTGGGAGATAATTGAATCATGGGAGTGGTTTCCACCATACTGTTCTCATGGTACTGACTAAGTCTCACGAGATCTGATGGTTTTATAAGGGGAAAACCCTTTTGCTTGGCTCTCATTCTTTTCTCTTGTGTGCTGCCACGTGAGATGTGCTTTTCACCTTCCACCATGATTGTGAGGGCTCCCCAGTCACGTGGAACTGTGAGTCCATTAAACCTCTTTCTTTTGTAAATTGCCAGTCTCAGGTATGGCTTTATGAGCAGTGTGAACACAGGCTAATACAGTAGATAGCCACATGTTAATTTATTCTTTACTAATACAAAAATTGATACTGGTGGTAATTTCAATTTATATCAATGTAGAAAACTCTTTCTTCATGAAGGTTACTTAAGATAATGCTCCATTTTAAAAAAGTTTTTTTTCCCAGGACTCTTAATCCCCTAGTGGCACACATTTTTATAATGATAATTAATAGAATAGTTTGCAAATTAATCTTATTTCTTAACGAAGGAAGAAATAGATTTCTATTAGGCAGTTCTCCCTATCTTAGTTTGTAGATGTATTACAAATAATAAAATTATAATTATTCTTAAAAATTTTACATGTAGACATTTAAAAATCAGAACCATTTAAAAACTCCATTTAGAAAAAGAAATCTCATGAGAGAAGTTATAAGAATTTCTCTTGACAAAATATTTTTAGAATGTTGGCAGAATAAAAACCTAGCAAGAAGCTTATATAATTAATATAAGATTTTGACAGGCCTTGTACATTTCACACTACTCCTATGCTTAGTTGTGAAGAATAAAAAAAACCTGAATGCTTCATTTGTTAGAAAATGCCTTAGAATGAAACTGATATAAGCACAGTTAACTTTGCTTAGTTTCAATTCAGTGTAGTTTGTACATTTTGCCTATGATTTTCCAGAATTTTGAAATACAACTTAAAGCATGTTTTGATAGGCTCCCTTATAATTTGATGGAAAAAAAGTACCTGCTCTATGACCTCCAAATAATAAAAAACAAATAAAAGGAAGTTTGGTATTTTGGCAAACAAAACAAAACAAAACCTCTCTGAAATCCCTTAAGAACAGTAGGGAGAAAGTCATGAATTGTGGATGTTTAATCTAGGGTTTAGTAATTTTGAAATCTTAAAATTCAGAACCAATACTTCTAAACTCATTTTTGTGATACAAAGTGTAAATTGTTCTCCCTCGCCCATACAGACATTGCTAATCAATCATGCTCCGTGCACCACCTCTGGAAGCACTCGCAATCCTTTTGAACACAGTCTTCTGGGAAGCTGCTCTGATATTAGACCTGACAGAAGATGAAATCTATTTTTCATCCGCTTCTTGAGGCAAAGGCATGGGAAGAATAAAAAAACCAAAATGTATGCAAGTGTATAAAAAGGGAATTTTAAATAAGAAAATCATATCAGTGAAAAGGATTATGAAAAAGATTTAATGGGGAATTATAGGCTACAGTATTATTAATAACTTTGGTAGTTGTTGAGAAGCTGTGAAATACTTTGTCTACATCTATTCTAGATTTTTAGGGGTTGAAGACATTTTAGACATTATCTAGTCTAACGGTCATCAATTCAACAGAGGAAATAATTAGCATAGAGATGTTAAATGATTTGTACAGTGTCATAAAACTAGTTAACAGTAAATTTGATTTCAGCAGTAAATACAGGCGTGCCTTGCTTAGTGACAGGGATATATATGCTGAGAAATGCATCATTAAGTTTTCCTTGTGGGAACATCACAGAGTGAATGTACACAAACCTGGGTAGTGTGACCTACCACACACCTAGGCTGTATGGTATAGCCTGTTGGTCCTAGGCTACAAACCCATATAGCATGTTACTAGCAATTGTAACACAATTGTAAGTATTTGTCTATCTAAACACACCTAAACATAGAAGAGGTCTAGTAAAAATACTTATGAGACCACTGTTGTATATGCGATTCATTGTTGACTGAAATGTTATGTGGCACATGACTGTATACAGAGTTTTTTGCAGTGTGTTTCAACTCTGTGACTTCCTGCAGTCTGGTCTGTGTGGCACTCTTCACTCCTTCCCCTCCTTTCCCCTTGCACACACAACCTAGAAGAACTCAAGAACAAAATAGACATCACAAAATAGAACAAAATAGACCCACAGTAGAGGTGTTCTCCAAATGTTACTAATTCACACATAACTGCATGATTTTTGTGATATCTGTACAGTATACTTTCTGACTACAAGACATATCATACCAAGCCTGCGACCTAAATGTAATTTTACACTTGCATTTCATTGCATTTGTGTTATGTTTTGGAAATGTTGTCAGAAATGTAAAAAAAATTAAAAGATTGGGTAGCTCTGGACCTACATTTTCAAAGGCAGCAATCAGACGGGATTGGCTGAAACCTTTGGTGAAATATGGGGTCTCCACTTCACCAAAGTCCTCACCATTCCCGCTTGTCTCTGATCCCAATATTGAACAACATTTGCCATTCATCATCAAACTTATATAGCATATAAGTTTTATCCTCATTGGCGCTCTGTCAAAAGATGGATGACAAAAATGTAGAGCAAAATGGCAATGTGATTTCTCTCCAAATGGACTCACTTTACTTCTTGAATTTCACTGTGTAAACTCTGTAAACATTGGGGTTTACAACCTTTGACCAGACTGTATTATACTCATGTGGCAGCAGAACACATTAGAAACTAGATTTAAAAGCGCAAGACCACACAACCTTTTAAAAATTACCAATATTAAAGAAAATAAGGTGTAACAAAATTGGTTAGCCACTTCCTTTATTCCTATTATTGTTCCACCTGCATAATTTTCTGCACATCATTTGGCATTAAGAAATGACTAAAAATACATCTCCTTTTGAAGTGTGGTATTTATTATAAATCTCATGACCTTCATAACACTTCTAAATGTCAAATGATTTAGAAACACACGACAAAGTAGTTTCTCAGCAGCAGATGAATTCTACGGCACAAAAATCAGAACTACAATTAAACCTGTAACTATTGTCAGGCAGATTTTTTAGCAATAGAGAAGACCCATGGCTAAATTATTTTGCTCTTCAACAGAGTGACCTGTCATGCTGCACTGTGGATATCAGACATTTCCTCTTTCTTCCGCTCGGTTCCATTCACAATGAACAGTTATGTGTGCATTCTAGACAACCTTGGCAAGCGATGGATTGATATACCAGCTATGGTTTAATAAAATCATGAAGAATAACTAACTGGTTTTCTCATTACTTGACTTTTACATAACTTTTACATTGATTTAAATGGCATCTTATTTTCAATGAAATATTCTTATTAATTCATCTTTTAATATTTTAAGATCCACAGATTATACATATACTCCTAAATACAAATAAAGCAAAGTATGAGGAGAGACTCTCCTGACTCCTTAGTAATAAATGATAGTGTAGCTTATTTCTCTATTGAATTCTCTAGTCTTCCCAGTGGTACATTTGACCTTTGGCGTACATTTTCCTCTGTCAAAGACTTCTGATTTGAATCTTATTAAAAACATAACACTCAGTGCTATATAATTCCATCAGGAAAGAGAATCCAAGAAGAACTGTTTTTAAAGTTAAGCAGTGAAATATGAATATATCTGCCCAAATCCCGCATTTGGAGCAAAGATGAAAAAATAGCACACACTCTCCCATTTTTGTCTTGCTGCTTCTTTTTTCTACTCAGTAATTAGGGAAAGAAGAGAAATAATCACACATTTTGTAGTATCTCTCTGGATTCTATTGTCAGATGTTCCTGGAAAGTTACAGACCATTTTTAACAGAAGGTGCAGTCCAAAAGTCCTTCTTCAGTCTCTGTCTCTGTACAGGATAAAATGCAATCATAGAACTCTGTAATGGCAGACTATTGGATGTGGGATTTTATCTCTGTTATTACCACTGCCACCTTTTCTTTATGCTGTTTTCTTCTTTTCTCTTTTTTTTGTTCTTTGATCCTCAGTCTTTTATTATTTTCAACTTACCTAGTTCGTTTGGTCCTTCTAGCCTTATCACTGAATCATAAATTTGAATCTCAGCTATGTGACCTATGGCAAACTATTTATTTTGTGTGAATCTCTGATTTCTCATTTGAAAATGAAAATAATCAGAGTTCTTTATTCATGCTATTTTTGAAAAATAATTGATGCAAGTATTCTGCACAATGCCTGGAAGGTAATAATTACTCAATTCAAATATATTATGTAATTATAGAATAATTAGTATTTTATGGATTTCCTGGTGTTAAGAGTTGGGGATTGCTAAGTGCTGAGGAAAGTCTCTCACTTTTATGAAAGAATTTTACCTGAAAGGAAAGTGTACTTTTGTTTCATTTCTGAAAAGGATTGTGTTCAGTTGATGTAGAGCTGTCAACTTCCTTCTAGTCAAATCCACCTTTAATCAGAAATCTGTTCAGCATGGTACTTTCCCATAAAATGAGGTGACACAGGGGCCATGAAATAAATGCTCTAAGAGTGTGTAATATTTCTCTATCTTTGTTAATTTTGAATCTCTTGTACATTAGAAACCTTTTTTTTTTTT
>NW_016809273.1:3160960-3194929 GCF_001698545.2 Rhinopithecus bieti
TTTTTTGAGATGGAGTCTCGCTCTGCCACCCAGGCTGGAGTGCAGTGGCCGGATCTCAGCTCACTGCAAGCTCCGCCTCCCGGATTTACGCCATTCTCCTGCCTCAGCCTCCCGAGTAGCTGGGACTACAGGTGGCCACCACCACGCCTGGCTAGTTTTTTGTATTTTTTAATAGAGACGGGGTTTCACCGTGTTAGCCAGGATGGTCTCGATCTCCTGACCTCGTGATCTGCCCGTCTCAGCCTCCCAAAGTGCTGGGATTACTGTTTTACTGTTTTAAATTTACCTTACGGTGTTATAATAGTAGCAGTCTCGATTTAAAATCCATGTTCAAAATGTGTTGTATGAACACTAGAGTCCCAAGTTAGAAACAAGGTCAATATTTTTACCAAAGTTCACTCCCTTAAATTCACAAATTGATTTACTTAAAGAAATTTTTTTTTCAATTAATGTTGCTCAGTTCTCATGTATAATGTTATTTGTCTAAGAATGTATTTAGTAAAATGTAGACAATCAAATATGCCTCATTCTATAAACCTGGGAATAGTTCTTGTTTCTCTACTTGATGAAGGTATAATTGGTGGCCTTGAATATTGCTGTCAAGTGGTGAGATACATCTTTGAAGACTCCTTTTATTAACAAAATGAAAAAGGTTTCAGTACATATTCTTTTCCAGGTTTTTTCATTTTATGATGTTTTAGTTTTGTATGAATTTTATTTAAAATTAAATATTCACATTATTGGATATAAGTAGATTTTATCTAAAATATTTAAAATATTATTGTGTTTTTTGATGAATTTGAACACATGTAAAACAAAAGTCCCCCAAGAATGAACTTGCAACAGAACAGTTGACCATGATGCCTGTAATAGCTATTACATCTATACTTATTTTTAGTTTTACATTATCTATACTTTAAGCTCATTCTATTTAATCCAGGGATCACTATATCTACTTTATTAACCAAGAAGGTCAGAATTACCATATCAGACTGATTGAGGTTACAGATACAAATCAGTAGTGAAAGATTTTGTGGATGTGAGAACTGAGTGGGCCTTCAAAGTCCTTCTACTTTAGAACCCAAATGGCTGTCTCAGATAGTCTTCACTTACTATTTCAGGGACTTTTAAAATTGTCCAAGGCACAAACAATTTGATAAGTTCTGATTCATTTCTAGTCATTCCTCCTATAACTGATATCTGTTCAAGTTATTTTTAAATGTCATTACACAGCCATCCTTATGGGATTCAGGCATAACTCAGTCCTGGTTTAGTTTGCTTCAACCAGAAGCTTCAGATCAGTCTGGTTCCCTCTAGCCCCATTTTGAATTTTGTTTTACCTTCATTAATCATTAAGAATCACAATGTTGGTGTTATACAGAAGTCTTCATACTCTCCTTTTCTTGGCCCTTTTTAATGACAAAGAATCTAACTTTTATTTTTACACTCGTGAAAGCATAAAACATATTATATCTGTAAAATTCCTATAGACATTGTTAACACTTTTTTTTTTTATTAATAAAGTGTGCTCAGGAAAGACTTAAGGTTATGATCCAGTGCATAAAATCCACATTTTTTTAACAAGAAACAAATTTATTTGAGAAAAGAGTATAATCATATTTAAGCCAAATATAACAGTTCAAATGCAATTTTAATGAAAAGGAACTGTAGCCCAATTTCTTTTCCCCTGACTAAGGGAATTGAACTACAGGGATGAATTTGTAGCTATACAGATTTTTTTCTGTCTTTCTGTCTGTCTCTCTTTATATATATACACATATATATAATGCATGTTTGTATGTATGTGTCTGTATATCTTCATATATTAATGTGCATATGTGTATATGTATGTATATTTATATATGTAATAATAGATACAAATAAGATGGATATAGATATACAGACATTTAAAATCAATCATAGATATATGCAAAAGTAAAAATTTCAATAACCTTCATGGGATGACAGTTTAGTTAAGCAGCCCAGGCAGTGAAGTCTGAGTGTAGACTATTGCAGAGTTGAGCAGTTCATTTTGCTACTGGTGACTTTTAATACTTGATTGTTATCTCTCTTGCATTTACTCTTTTTTGATGCTTGTAAAAAGAGCATCTTAATATCTGCCTTGCATTATTTTCATTTTGGCACACGAAGGACTGAGTGATTCTTATAGTAAATGCTCAACAAATGTGGCTGCTATTATTATCCACACTCTCTTGCATTCTCTTGATATTCTGGAATGTACCTAGAACATGAAACATAAATTTAAACTCCTCTTCTTTCCCTCACATTTCTACTTCTTTGAGCCAGTTTCAGCTCCAAATACTTCTGTCTGTCTTAATAATTGAGTGATAGTTGAACCTAAAGATACTTGCTTTTTTGTAAAACAGAGGTAAATTGCCCCTTGTTTTCTTTTCCAGTTTTAAAATCACCCCAAATTTATAGCTGAGAGTGGAGTCATCTTTCCAGAATGAGGCTCTCAGTTTGTACTCAGCAAAGGTGAATAGCCAAACATTCATGCTTGTTCCACTCAGTCCTTGTTTTGGATTTGGAGTATTTGTGTTTATCTTCAGTCGTCAGATTTACCATTGCTTTATCTCTTAGCATGGCTCATTGAAAATTACCTGCTAGGGTTCTGTCCCATCCATAGTCAATAAAGGAATCAAAGTTGCCCTGGAATGATCTATCAGCAGGAGCCCTTCTATTTCTATCATATGTCCAAAAGCTTTTAGTTCAAACTTGTAACAGGGAAAGGATTTCAGGTCTGCCTTTAGTGCCTTGAGTGGTACTCACCGTTTCAGCTTTCCTCCTAAATTGTAGAATGTTTGACAAAACAATTGTTGAGTCAGAGAAAAATATCACAAAAACTATTTGAGCCAGTATTTTAGAAATAGGATGGGATTTTTGACAATCCTTTCCAATTTATAATATATGATACAAAAATGATTTCCAATTTCTAATAGTTTAGTATGGCTAACGTCTAAATTCTGGATGATATATTTAAACCTACAGCCATGGATGCCTGTTTAATGTGCCTTTCTAACACCACAAAAGGAAATCTACTGTACTGTCCTCACTAAATCAGAGCCATTAAAGACCATGAAAGATTGACAGGAAGTGTGCAGCCACCTATGTTTGTTTGTTGTACCATAAACTAGAACTGTCTGGTGAAGGATAAACTCAGCTGGTATAAGCCAGAAGCCATGTTTATATTTGTATTATACGAAACCTGGTAAGACCTAAGGTATAATTCCCAAACTGAAGCGTAAATACCTTAGCTTTTAAGCTCTGCCGAAAAATTCAGCTTTACAATATCCAGACCTAGTAGAGTCCTTGGCATTCAGATTATTACAATGAGATCCTAGAAACAACATGACATCTCACTTTTTAAATATTTTTATTTTAAATAGGCCACCAGCCTGTTCCAAACACTGGGCATAAAAAGGCCCTTTAACAAATTTATTTTGGGAAAGCTATTCAAACCCAGTCTGTCCTTCTTTTCTCTCTATTATAAAAGTGCTCCTTTAAATTCAATTAACAAGACCTAAATAGCACTAAAATGACTGTCAAGGGAATTATTAACCACATTTTAATAGGTAAAGGCAGCATAGATTTCAGCTGGAAACATTTTTAAAGCTGTTATCCAGTGCTTGATGGTCACTGCATCTCAGGTCATCTTTTTTTGGGTTAAGGTGACGATTCTATTCTGAGTAGGAAGAAATTTGCTGTAGTTCACTTATAATGAATCAAGCAATATCTGCAATATGGTACAGCTAGATTAGTAAACCTGTAATTTAGGACTGAAAATATCGAATACATTTTTCTTCTCTCTTACTTTCTGCTTTACTTTCTGAATAGTTTCTTACTCATTATATTTAATTTAGGCAAGGTTCCAGCCACTGAAGGGTGGAGTAAACTGCTATCTTCACAGATAGCATTCCAGGGTGAACTCATTTCCCCTCCACTGCAATTATTCATGTTTAAACAATATTTCTTTGCAAATTCATGCAAAGATAATTAGAAGTTATGTTCGTTTTGTTTTCTCCTTAAACTTCATCACTCAGAAATTTAGACGAAACCATTTTTAATTGCTTTGGGCTAGGACACAGTTTTTAAATGTAGTCAAACCACCTAGAGATAATATTTTAAAGATGTAGTTTGAATTAGCAAAATAAAAGCATGAGACACTGCTATGTATGATTAGGAGCAAGTCTGATTAAAAGGGGAACACAGAGGGACATGCTAAAGTGTGAAGAATTACGTGGCTATGAATAGAGTCATACATGCCGAAATAAAACATGATTTGGCTAGTAATCAGAAGACTTCAAATTGTAGCCTTTCTCTAGTCAACTTTTTCGTCATTGCCTCTGTTTCTTTGTGTGTAAAAGGCCTAGATTAGGTAATTCTATTGGTTATTACCAGCTTTATTTTTGTGGCAGCATAAGGTAACCAGTCATGGAAGAGGTGGGTGGCGTAAAGGGTCATTTTGTTTCTACAGAAAAGCATGTCGTTGGGCAAAAGTTTTTTTAGAGAAAAGTGCAAACCATTAACTGTTCCATTTTGTATGTAATCTTAAAGCAGCACACAGTATAAGAGTTTTTCTGTGTCCTAAATTCCAAGACAGTGGTTCTCGAAGTAGGATCCATGAACCCCCAGGGATTCCTGATACCTTTTCAGGAGGTGCACAAGGTCAGAGCTATTCTCATAATAACACTAAGATATTATTTGCTATTTTTGGTTTTTGAAATTTGCCCTAATGGTACAAAAACAGTAGTGGGTAAAATTGCTGAGAGCTTAGTTCAAATCACTGCACTAGCACTAAACTGCGCTAGAAGTCATATATATATATATATACACACACACACACATACACACATATATATATTTTTTACCACTGTGCATTCATGGTTAAATATAAGACTGATTTCACATCTTTAATTAACAGTTAAAACATCTTTATTGTAATAAATCTCAACATTTGAGTACACATCTTTTTTAATATTCCGTGTAACGAAATAGGGAGTGTATTTAAAACCCCTCTGCATACTGAAGTTTGGTAGCTGTTGGAATTACGAGCTGAACTGGCCACATTTTTTTTCACAAAGTACTCTCTTTCAGTTTTCTTATCTGTGTGATGCTGAATTTACTTCATTTATTTGAACCAAAATGACAAATCACAACAAATTTTATTCAGAAGAAAATAAGAGAATACTGCTGCCTTTTATCAAGCAAGACATTAAAGAAGTTTGCAAACATGTGGAATGATAATGTAGTTATCAGTAAATTATTTTTGTTTCAGAATATATGGTTACTTTCATCAAAATATATTATGTGAACAGGTAATAATAAGTTTATCTCTGTTATTTTAAAAGGAATTAACAAACATTTTAAAATTTCTCGATTTCCACTTCAAATTTGGTAAACGTAGATAGGTAAATCTCACAGAAACCAAGGCTCTTATGAGTCTTTAATAATTTTTAAAGTTATAAATGTATTGTGAGACCAAAAGAAACTTGAGAACAGTTCTATGTGGCTCCTGGAAATTAATAGCAGCACATCTGGTTTGCATTTTTGTGTCCTGGAGATGTCCCCTTTGCAATGCAAGTTTACCAGTATATTTTCTCTCAGGAAAAATAGGGGAAAAAACCATCTTTGAGAGGAGACAAATCCTGCCTCTGTCAGAGTCCTGGAGCTGCATGCAGGACAATGTTTTAAGCTGGAAGAGAAAGGACAATGCTTGGGAATGATCTTGAAACAGATCCTTGAGGCACCTAAAATCTGTCATTCTTCCTTTGTTTTATTTTATATTTTTTAACCTGCTTTAAAATCCTAAAATTGCCCTGGAAGTTTTTAATAGGCTTATATATAGTGAAAATAATTACTATAAGATGATATACTGGGAGATGGAGATTATTTTGGTTCTGTATAGCAATTCAAAGGAAGTTCAAGGAAGCCTACACGAAAAGTTTATGAGGCATTGGATGAATTTGCTAAGGTATCAATTTATCTTAGCTCCTGAAATAACATTGAATCAATCATAAAAGGTAAAATCAACCACTAGAAATGGGTGTAACGGATTGTGTAAATGAAGCATAGCATATGTATTATAATAGCTAACTGCATGTGTAATGCACTTTAGGCTAGACCTTATTGCTAATTTACCAAATTGCACTGCAGAGTGGAGTGAAAGGCAGTAGATTAACAGACTCTGCTCAGAGCTAGGCAGGACACAGCTAGCGAATGGTGATTTGTTGGTATGCATGCCATTTGTTACCTACTGGGAGCAAATCCTGGTTGGGAACACATCGTAAATTATAATCTTGTCCTGTCCTCAGCCAGAGCCTCATTTGTTAGTTTCGCTCCTCTCTTCTGTTTTTACAGAGTACTTTATGAGCTAGTAAATTAAACTGCACTGGCTGTTCTTTGAGGGAGCTAGAAGAATCTCTCACAAATGTTATTCAGCATAAGCACAAACATTCTTCAGCATAATTGTGGAAGCAGACAAAAGGCCAATATGCAGTATGTGTGGAGCGCTTATGAATGTCAAGTTCTGAACTAGGCTTGATAAGGGAGAATGCAAGAAGTCCGAAAAAACCCTAATATTATTATTATTATTTTGCAATCGGGGACCCATAGTGAATCAATGAGATAGCAGAGGATTAGAAAGTATGGAATTTCTGAATTCTAAAGTAGAGTGCAAGGTATCAGAGGAGAAGCCAGGGTGTGACTGTGTTTAAAACAAAAACTGGAATGATATGGCTTTCAAAGTCATTGAAACCATTATAAGATTTTGTGCTGCTTTTTAAAATTGTTACATAATAGATGTACATATTTTTGGGGGTGCTCATGATAATTTGATATATTCAAATAATGAGAAGATCAAATCAGGGTAATTGATATACCCATCATGTTAAATTTGTATCTTTTCTGTATACTAGGGACATTCAAATTTTTCTTTTCTAGCTATTCTGAAATGTACAGTAGATTATTGTTTACTGTAACCCACTACGGATCTATCGAACACTAGGTCTTATTTCTTCTATCGAATCCACTGAGTATTAACTCTCATTAATCAACTTCTCCTTGTCCCTCATTTCCCCTTCCCTTCCTACCCTCTGGTAACCATCATTCTACTCTCTATCTTCATGAGATTCACGTTTTTAGTTCCCACATATGATTAAGAACATGAGATATTTGTCTTTCTTAACATAATGCCCTTCAGTTCTGTCCACATTGCTGCAAATGATAGTAATTGATTCTCTTTTATGGAAGAATAATATTCCATTTGTGTAAATAACACATTTTTCTTTATCCATTCATCTTTTGATGGACACTTAGGTTGATTCCATATCTTGGCAATTGTGACTAGAGCTGCAATAAACATGGACGTGCAGATAACTCTTTAATATACTGATTTCCTTTTTAAAATTTTTTGGATATATACCCTGTAGTGGAATTGCTGGATCATATGGTAGTTCTATTTATAGTTTCTTGATGTACGTCAACACTGTTTTCCATAGTGTGTGTGCTAATTTACATTCCCACCAACAGTGTATGAGGGTTCCTTTCATACATATTTCATACATACATATTGTTATTTATGGCAGGCATTCATAATTTCCCGACTTTTTGATGCAAAGCATTTTAACTGGTGTGAGACAATATCTCATTTTAATTTTGATTAACATTTCTGTGATAAGTGATGTTGAGTGTTCATTTTTTATGCCTGTTGGCACTTTGTATATCCCCTTTTGAGAAATGTCTGTTTAGACCTTTTGCCCATTTTTAAATGGATTATTATTTTTTACTATTAACTTGTTTTAGTTACTTATATATTCTGATTATCAAAACCTTGTCATATGAATAATTGATAAATATTTTCTGCCACTCTGTGGCTTTTCTATTCACTTTGTTGATTGCTTTATTTGCTATGCCAAAGCTTTTTAGCTTTATGTAATATGATTTGTCTATTTTTGTTTTGGTTGCCTGTGCTTTTGAGGTCTTACACAAGTGGTTTTGCCTAAACTAATGTCCTGGAGTGTTTCCCCAATGTTGTTCAAGTGTCCACACCATCCAAAGCAATTATATGTTTGGTGCAATCTCTATCAAAATGTCAATATCATTCTTCATGGAAATAATTTATATGGAACCACAAAACACCTTGTGTGTGTTTTTTTAATTTGTTCATTTGTTTTTTGTGGTTCCATATGAATCAACAAAGTAATCTGGAGAAAACAACAGCAACAACAACAACAAAACAAAAAACTGGCAGCATCACACTACCTGACTTCTTCAAAATATACTACAAAACTGTAGTAACCTCATCAGCTTATTAGACCCGATCTCTCACTATGTACAAAAATCAACTCAAAATGTATTAAATACTTAAATCTAAGACCTGAATATAGGAAACTGCTAAAATACTATAAAATATTTTAAATATGCAAAAAAATTAGACAAAAATGTGGTAGTATTCTTTATCACTATGTATATTTAACAATTTTAATCTTTTTCTTTATTTATTTAAAAAATCTTATGCCTCTGTGAGAATGTGGTATTGGTCTTTCTTATGTCTACCCACTGACCTTTTTATGATTATCTTACTCTGCCATAATTTTTATTTTCACACGTTTTGAGTGCATACAGCCTCAGGAATACAAGAACCTGCCTCTACATGAGGGTCACTTCATACACAGCTGTAAACTCCTCTTTCCGATTTGGCAGATACTATTTCACTCTTGCCCTTGGGTTCTGGATACAGAGTAAGAAGTGGGTGATTTTGTAGCCCAGATTCTATGATGACCTCAGTGAGCAGTTCACATAGTGGTGTTTTTGGTTACAGCCCTAATTAGCCTTCTGTAGTTAATGAGTGTGTGAGTTATAAACCTATTCATTTTTATGAATGATAGGGCCAGTGAATACAATTTGGCAGTTTTGCACTAAGACATAATTATTTATGAAAAGGCCTTGCTCCAGAAATGGAAATCATAATAATTAGATTTAATCTTTCTGTGGCTTATGTGTTTTTTCCCAGGGAAACAGATGTCTAGAGAGTGCTAATTACTAGCAGTAGAAAGTTTTCTATACAGACAAATCAGAAAGTTAGGAGGCTAAACCCAGTAACTTTTAGCATCAGTTAGCCACGTGCCTTTAGAAAAGAGGCACTCCCCAGAGGCTTCCTGTCTGTTATTAGTAGATGTCTCTTATATAATGTTACCAGCTGTTTATCCCTGAAGTTTTGCTTCTAATAAAAGCAATGAATTTTAAGGCACTTTCCATAAATGCTTAAATAGATAAAACAAGCTTGTTTGCTAAAGTTTATTAACTTAGTCAAAACTGGACCATGAATAAAATGTAATACCAGGAAAATAAATAGAAATTACCCCTTTTGGTCAGGACACTCAGTTTAAACATCAACTGATACTTGCCTCCTTCACAAAGAAGAACCAAAATAGCAAGGAGATAATCACATTTCTAATAGCTCACCCAAGAGAGAATGCTGGAACTAAACAGATAACTGACAGAAAAAAAAAAAAAAAAAGAATCCCAGTGCAAGGAAGGAGAGGGAAATGAGGTGGCTTGCTCAGGTGGGATCCATTGGGAGCTGGAGAGGCTCCCCAGAGCAAGGAAAGGGTGAGTGCCCCAAGTGGTCCACATTCCTACCATGAACTCCTGCAATTATAGCCATGGGGAAGCCTCTTGATTCTCATAGGCCCTGAAACTACAAGCAACTCTCTGGAGAGTGGCTCAAAAACACACAGAAGGGATTACATCAAGCTAAGAAGCTTCTGCACAGCAAAGAAAACCAACAAAATAAAGAGATAACCTACAGAATGGGAGGAAATATTTGTCAATTATTCATATGACAAGGTATTAATAACCAGAATATAAGGAATGCTCAAACAATAATCCAATAGAAAAATAAGCAAAAGATCTGAATAGACATTTCTTATGAGAAGATATACAAAAGGGATATTAAAAAATACTCACCATCACTAATCACAGAAATGCAAATTCAAACTACAATGCAATCCAAACTACATGAAATATCATGTCACTCCAGTTAAACTGTTTTTTTTTTTTTTTTTTTTTTAAAATCAGAAAGTCAGGAAATTATGGATGCTGGTGAGTATGTGGAGAAAAGCTGACCCCAGCGGTCAACATTTCTACCATGAACTCCTGCATTAAAGCCAAGAGAAAGGCCCAGGATCCTCATGTACCCTGAGACTTATAAAGGGAGCTGCCTGGAGAGCAGGCAATGACATTGTGCCAGAGAGAGAGCTCACACACACCGTGAGTCCTAAGCAGCTACAGTAAGTCACCATTTTGAGAGCCTAGCCCCCACTAGACTGCCTCCTGTACTGGGCCCAAGAGCTCCTGCATCTCCACATTCTTGGAGCCTCACTGATATCCCTCATATGTACCTGGGTACTGCTGCTGGCTGCTGCCACAAGGGTCAAAGTGTGAGCCATTAGCAGCAACCCCACCACCCCCAGTAGCAGGACCACTACACTATTTTTTTTTTTTTTTTTTTTTTTTTAGATGGAGTCTCACTCTGTCACCCAGGCTGGAGTGCAGTGGTGCTATCTCGGCTCACCACAAGCTTCACCTCCCGAGTTCATGCCATTCTCCTGCCTCAGCCTCCTGAGTAGCTGGGACTACAGGCGCCCACCACCATGCCTAGCTTTTTTATTTATTTATTTATTTTTATTTTTAGTAGAGACGTTAACCAGGATGGTCTCGATCTCCTGACCTCATGATCCGCCCAACTCAGCCTCCCAAAGTGCTGGGATTACAGGCGTGAGCCACCACGCCTGGCCCACTGCACTTTTAAAAGCACCTGAAGGAAAGGCTATACTACTTATAGCCACCAGGTGGCTATAAGTGTTTGCTCCCCAGCTACCTGTTTATGGCTGCTGCCTCTGAAACCAACCCTGCCCTCCCAGGAGCTGTGCCACAGTACAACCACTCCCACTCCAACCTGAGCATTCTGCCAGGGGTCTGGGAATCACCCTGACTCTGGCTATCACAGCCATCCTATACACATGTCAGGGGACCTGAGGACAAGACTGCCTAATCTAACTTTATCCCTAGTGCCCAACACACCATCCAGGGGCCTAGGGATCGCCCTGCCTCATCAACAGCCATTAACACCTCAGCACTTCTCCCAGGGGCCTGAGCACAGGCCCAGCCAACATGCTGCTACCACCACGGCTGATCTCCACCTGTACACACACCACATGCAGGCCTAGGGTCTGACCTATCCAGACCATTGCAGTCATCACAAAAACCACCACAGACTGCTTGAGAGCCAGATGATTGTCCCATCTCTGTTACTGTCATTGCCCATGCCACATCTGCTGCCCAGGAACTCAAAGACCTGGCCCACTGCTGCCACTTCTAGCATCTGAGCAAGCCACCTGGAAACCCAAAAATTGGCCTGCCTGGACTTGCTAACACCACTACCAGCATACTGGGCTCCCCTGGGGACCAAGGAAAGTCATGCTCAGCTCACCAATGCCACCACTGGGGCCTGAGGATTGGCCCAGATGTTGTCCCCATCCCCAGCAAAATTTCACCACAGCCTCCACTAACAACCGCACCCTAAGCCACTGAGAAAATCATAGACACTACTGATGTTGTTTACAAAGAAATCATACTGACTACACCACTGCACACCCCAAGAATCAAAGCCAAAGCACCCTAACCAACTAACACCATGGATATATCCTCAGGAAAAAGTCCTCCACCATGATAGCAATTTCAAAAAATTGAAGTGATTTTTATACCAGATGCACAGATGTCAATATAAAAGACAAATGAAAACTGGAAAAGCAAGAAAATACCACACCTCCAAAAAATACACAATTAACTCTCCAGCAACTGATTCCAGTGAAAAAGAAATTTATGAAATCCCAGATAAAGAATTCAAAATGATGAGATTAAAGGATCTTAGTGAGATACAATAGAATATAAAAAATGCTAAGAAATAAAATATAGGATATGAATGAGAAATTTAAAATAGATAGATATTTTAAGAAAACAAATTATGGAAATTAAACAGTCTTTGAATGAAATGGAAAATACATTCAAAAGCTTCAACAATAGATTGGATCAAGCAGAAAAAATCCAGATCCTGAAGAAATTACTTTTAAAATAACCTAGTCAGAAAAAAACAAAGAGAAAAGAGCGGACATATGGAATACCATGAGCCTACCAAATAGTTACATCTTGGCAACTATTTGTTAGTTAGCTGTATGTAACATATTAGTTACATAGCTAGACTGACCAAAATACAAAAGAGAGAAAGAGAAAACTCCAATAAATCACAAGTGAAGGAGACATTACAATTGATAACCACATACATACACAAGATTATCACAGACTGTTATGATAACAAAATGTAAAGCCTAGAGGAAATGGATAAATTTCTGGACACATATAACCTACCAAAATTGACTCATAAAGAAAGAGAAAACCTGAACATACCAATAATGTGTAAGGAGATTGAATTAGCAATAAAAATCTCCCAACAAAGGAAGCTCTGGGAACAAGTCATCACTGCTGAATTCTACCAAAGTTACAAAGAAAAACTGACACACACCAATTCTCCTTAGATTATCTAAAAAAAAATTTAAAAAGGAATAGGAGGGAATTATCCCCAACTCATTCTATGAGGCCAGCATTACACTGATACCAAAAAAGGACAAAGACACAGAAAACAACAACAACAACAAAAACCATATGCCAATATCCCTGATGAATATAGATGCAAGAGTTCTTAACAAATTACTAGCAATTTGAATCCATTAATACATCAGAAAAGATGATACACCATTGGTCAAGCAGGATTTATCCCAGGGATGCAAGGATGGTTCGACATATGTAAATCAGTAAATAGGATATATTATAAAAACAGAATGAAGGACAAAAACCATATGATTATCTCAATAGATGCAAAAAAAATTTTATAAAATTCAACATTCACTCATGATAAAAGCAGGCATAGGAGGAACATGCCTCAACATAATAAAGGCCATATATTATAAACTCACAGCCAACATCATACCAAATAGAGCAAGGTTGAAAGTCTTTTCTCTAAGAACTGAAATAAGACAATGATGTTCACTTTCAGCAGTCCTATTCAACATAGGACTGGAAATCCTAGCCAGAACAATCAGTCAAGAGGAAAAACTGAAAAAGCATCCAAACTGAGAAAGACTAAGTCAAATTTTCCTTTGCAGATGACATAGTTTTATGTATGAAAAACCTGAAGACTTCATCAAAGAAACTCTTAGATCTGATAAATGAATTCAGTAAAGTTGCAGGATACAATATCAACATACAAAAAAATCACTATTATTTCTATACCACAGTGAACTAGCTGAGAAATAAATAAAGCAATCTCATTTATAACAGCTACAAAAAATAAAACAAAGTACTTAGGAATCAATTTAATCAAGGAGGTGAAAGACTTCTATGAGGAAAACAACTCTGATGAAATAAATTGAAGAGGACACAAACAAATGGAAAAACCTCCCATGCTTTTGGACTGGAAGACTTAACATCATTAAAATGATCACACTACTCAAAGCAATCTACAGATTTAAGGCAATCTCTATGAAAATACCAATGTCATTTTTCACAGAGATAGAACAAATTCTTAAAATTTGTGTGGAACTGAAAAAGGGCATGATTAGCTAACACAGCCCTGACCAAAAAGAACAAGGCTGGAGGCATCATTCTACCTGACTTACAAATATATTACAAGGTTCCAGTAACCAAAAAGCATGGCACTGGTATAAACACAGATACATAAACCAATAGAACAGAATGGAGACTCCAGAAATAAATCCATATATTACAGTCAACTGATTTTCAACAAAGGCACCAAGGACATCCTCTTTAATAAATGGTGCTTGGAATACTAGATAACCATATGCACAAGAATGAAATTAGACCCCTGTCTTTTATCATATGCAAAAATTAACTCAAGATGGATTAAATACTTAAATGTTAGACCCCAAACTCAAAATTGCTAGAAGAAAACATAGGGAAAGCTCCTAAGGAAATTGGTCTATTCAGATTTTATGGCTAAGACATCAAAAGCACAAGCGACAAAACCAAAAATAGACAAATGGGGCTATATTAAACTGAAAAGCATCTGAATAGCAAAGGAAACAGTTAACAGAGTGAAGAAACAACTTGGTGAATGGGAGAAAATCTCTTCACTTATTCCTCTGGCAAGAGAATAAAATGAACATCAAAATTCAAACTATACAAAATCCAGAATATACAAGAGCCAGAGTATACAAAATCCAGAATATGCAAGAATCTCAAAAACTCAAAAAATAAAAAAATACAAGTAATCCCATTAAAAAGTTAGCAAAGGATGTGAATAGACATTTCTCAAAAGAAATGGTCAACAGGTATACAAGAAAATTCTAAACATCACTAATCATTAGGAAAATGCAAATAAAAACCACAATGAGCTATCTCACCCCAGTTATAATGATGATTATTAAAAAGAGAAAAAAATTACAGATGCTAGCAAAGATGAAGAGAAAAGGAAACTCTCCTACACTGTTGGCAAGATGTCAATTAGAATAGCCATTATGAAAAACAGTGTAGTGAGTTCTCAGAAAACTAAAAACAGAACTGCCACATGATTCAGCAGTCCCACTACTGGGTATTTATTCAAAGGAATAGAAATCAATATATCAAAAAGATACCTGCACCCTCACATTTACTGCAACACCATTAATAATAGCAAAAATATAAAATTAATCTAAATGTACATCAATAGATAAATGCATGAAGAAAGTGTGGTATATATACAAATGTAATATAATTCAGTCATAAAAAATAAAGAAATCATGACATTCACAGTGACATGAATGGAATTGGAGGTCATCATGTTAAGGGAAATGAACCAGGCACAGAAAGACAAGTATTCAATGTTCTCACTCATATGTGGGAGCTAACAAAGTTGGTTGCATGGAGGTAGAGTAGAATGAGAGCTACCAGTGACTGGGAAGGGAGTGTAGGTGGTGGTAGGAGGATGAAGAGAGGCTGGTTAATGGGGACAAATGTAATAGTTAAATAGAAGGAAAATTTTCTATTGCTTCATAGCAGAGCAGAGTGACTATAGTTAGCAAAAATGTATTGTGTATTTCAAAACAGCTGAAAGAGTGGACTTGAAATGTTCATAACACATAGAAATGATAAATGCTTGAGGTAATGGACACTCCAAATGCCCTAATGTGATCATTACACGCCTATGCATGTTAGATAATACCACATATACTCCAAAAATATGTACATATATTACGTATCAATTTTAAAAAGGTAAATTGAAGCATGCTTCTTTTTTTAAAACAAGCTGGTTCAAGAGTCTGACAGTCAAAACTGACAGATAATGGGTGCTCAACTCTGCAGTCTAGATAAAATAATGTCTATTTAATTTTCTTGAATTAAGTAAAATAATATACATTAATTAAACTTGATGAAAACTTAATTTGAAAAAAATCCCATTAAAATAAAAGATATTGCTGGTGGCATTTGTGGTTAAGGATGGATGTTTCTGTATTTTTATATAATGCTGTCATACAATTAAATTAGAACTGGGACAATCTTTAGAGACTATCCATCTAATTTAATTGAGTCTGAATTTTAGACTCAAGTCCTCATTTTAGATGAGAATACCATGGCAGGGTTAGGTTATGTGATGTGAAACGTTACATAGCCTGTTCTCCTGGCTTCTAGTTCAATGTGCTTTTGAAGCCATCACCTTGTCTTTAACAAGTCAAAATATTCATTCTGCCCACAAACTTCCCACAAATCTTTTCTCTACCTCTTTCATATCTCCCTCCAACATGAATTTCTACTTGTCTGGCTGAGCTGAGGAAGGGTGTACTTGCAATTTAATAAAATCATTTTCAAGCATTAACATTGATTCTAAGAAAAGAGGTGCAATACATAGGTATACCTGCCTCTTAATTACATTTCAATCTTGCATCCTTGGCATTGTAGCTTCAATGCATATAAATGTGGATTCTGAAACCTGACTTCTTAGATTCATACTCTACTGCCCTAGTTTATAACTTATGTAATATTGAGCAGCAACAATCTGTGTTTCACTGTCTGAAGAAATGAGGTTATTAGTGGTAGGTACCCCCTAGATTTTTGTGACCATTAAATGAGCTGGTACTCATAAAGCTCTTAGAAAAGTGCCTGATACACCGTATACACTTAGTAAATGGGAACTATTATTTTTTATATGATTAGGCAGAAACAAATTAGCATATAAAATCATATGAATTATAAATGTATTAAGTTTCCAAATGCCACACATGCATAAGCCCTTATATTAATTACAGTCATCGCTGCAGGACAATTCTCTGGGTGGCCTTGAATCAACTCAGTTCTTCCCACTTTCATGCTTGTTCTCAAGAATAACTGTAGAGTGTGCTGGGAATACAACATCCTGAGGTAAGGGGCAACTGGCCACAACAGTGCATGGTAATTACCAGTCCCCTTGTAGAAACAAGATATCCTTCAAAGCTTTAGTGCAGTGGGTCTTGTTGCCCCAAGGGCATAAAACCCAGGATGGGCTGCTTTTTTGGGGTCCCTTACCTATGTTGCAAGTGGGCTTTCCTGAGCCTTAGGGAACCCGTTCACAGCAAATCCTAGGCTTCTGTTGTCCTTTGATGGCTATTTGTAAGTAATAAATCTGTCTCATGTAACTTGTTTCGTTTAACTGTGTTCCTTATCAGATTCAGACAAATTGGTAACCAGTGCATAGTAAACCTGCTTCACAATCACAAAATCCCCAAATTGGTCATTAGCCTAATTTTATAGATAATAATACTGAGACCCAGAATGATTACATTACTTGTTTGAGGCAATATAGCTAGTCACTGACAGCTGGCTTCCAAAACTCAGATTGTTGGTGGATTTAAATCCCATGTTTATGAAACTTCTTTGATTCAGATTTAGGACCCATTGATTGCTTTCTAAATTTTCTAGTAGCAAACATTTTATAGGCTTTTTTATCTCTTAAAAATAGAAAATTATAATTGATTGACAAGTAGTGGTAGCTGAGTAGTTTTTCTAGGGATCTTCATAAAGGATAAGTTTGTGCTGCCACAACATAGAAGGTTTTGTAATCCTTTGGGTGAATTCCAGAATTCAGAGGGGAGCACTTTATTTAGCACTGGAAAACTGGTCTGAGGGATGGCTGGAGAAGGTGTGAACTGGAAGGTCAGCTACCTCTCCTTCCTGACTCAAGCTGCTCTTTAAGGACTGCACAGACAGGTTGACCACCCTACAGAGTAGCACCATCCGCAAGTGTGAAAGTAAAGGAGACCAGAACAACAGCTGCCGGACCTCAGCTGCAGCAGTCTGCCTGTGTTGCCAGTGACTTAAAAATGAATGGGCAGGGAGGCTCTGTACTCTCAGCTAAGTGAAACACTGTCATTTTCTAGCTCTTTCTTTTTTAGTTGTTTCGGTTTTTATGCAGAGATAGTCACTCCTTCAAAGTGTTCTCTCAACCTCATGTATACGTTTGTGTGTGGATGTTATATCCACATCTCTAACTTCAGATGTTCTGAAATGGAACCCATTCTTTCTATAACATCATTACCTTCACTTCTCTAAACTAGGTGTTTATCCAGTGTCTTCATTTCAGTCAATGATGCTCTAATCTATCAAGGTGGGAAAACTAGAAATGTATATGTTGTCCTTGCAACATTTCTCTTCTCCTGCTTAAGCGCCTCAGACTAAGTTGGGTCATTGTTTTGTCTCTCATGATACTATAAGATTTTTCATTTGTAGAACTTATGAAATTTTGTGATCACAGATTCATGTTTATGACTATTTTATGAACATATGTTTGTCACTTCATTGGCCTGCAAGCTACACGAAAGCAAGGATCATATCTATGTTTACTCATCAATGCTTTTGTATCCATGTAACTACAATGCCTCTCACAAAGTAAGAGCTCAAAAATTAATTGTTGAATGGATCATCCCTTTCTTTGCTACAATGTTTACAATGCCATTATCTTTGGACAAGGAATTGCTTATAATGGCAACTCTCAAAAAGGAATGAACGAACCCTGGAAATGATGAGATGTCCATCATTGTTTTCCAGCAACATTTGGATGATCTTCTGTCATTTTGAATTTAGAAATGTTTAGATTAGGTGATCTTTAAGACCATCCCACATCATGGTTTATTATTTTGTTGTGGTCATTCAAGCCAAATAGATTGGCATAAGGAGAGCTTTACATTAGAGTGTCAGGAGACCTGAGTTTTAGTTCAAATCTCAGTAACCTTGAACTGTTCACTTCCACTATCTGCAACCCTGTTTTCGCATCTTTAAAATAAGGTGCCTTAGTAAGGATAAGTTAGGTTATCTAGAAGTAGCAAGTAACCCCATTAATTCATTGATTTAATATAATCAGATTTCCTTCTTACTCAGTTTATAACTACCATATTGGTGGGCAGAGGGCTCTGCTTCACATTGTCACTCAGAAGCCAGCAGATGGAGGGTTGCTTCTCTTGAAGTTGAACCACTGTAAAGATTAGCCTTATACACTTGCCTCGTCACTGGAAAAGAGAGATTGGAGAGCTGAGCATAAGCTTTTAACTACCTTATCTCAGAAGTGACATGTATCACTTCTGCTCACATCTCATTTGTGAGAAACAGCCATTGGCTTCCTGCAGCTTTAAAAGAGCTGAGAAATATAGGGGAGCAAATGAAACATTTGGTGAGGATGATTATTTCTTCCACATGAAGGAATTGTGACTTTTTGTTGTTTGTTTCCTTAAGCAATAGGAACACTTCTTACAATAAAATATATGAACATACAAATGTTATACTTATAGTTTAATACATTATTTTATAAATAATAGTGACACTGTATTAACGGGAGCAGATCTGAAGATGCCTGATCCCTGTCTGCTTGTTCTATACTTCATAGCAACTATGCCATCTGATCACATCCAAAGTGATATGGACCACCCAGTGTGGAAACTGCCTAGCCCGATGATCTCAAAGATCACTTTTAACTTTAAAAATTCTATTTGTAAGTAATACTTTCATCTGTAAATGTATTAGGAGACTATATACACATGTTAAAAGCATGTTGTCAATCCTTGAGGATTTTAACAACTTCTTTTAATTACAAACATTGTATACACTACCAAAAAAGCAAAACAATAAAACAATTTGTTATTATTCCTAACAAAATTATTTTTATCTGCCTCTGTCTTGTCTAAATTCATATATAATTACATTTATGTATAACTTTATATTTTTATTTCATATTTTATTATAAATACTTTTAAATTCTATTTTGTCTTTATAATGATTTTTTTTTTTTTTGAGATGGAGTCTCACTGTGTTGCCCAGGCTGGAGTGCAGTGGTGTGATCTCAGCTCACTGCAACCTTCGCATCCTGGGTTCAAGCAATTCTCCTCCCTCAGCCTCCTGAGTAGCTGGGACTACAGGCACGTGCCACCACACCCGGCTAATTTTTTGTATTTTTAGTAGAGACGGGGTTTCACTGTGTTAGCTGGGATGGTCTCAATCTCCTGACCTTGTGATCTGCCCACCTCAGCCTTCCAAAGTGCTAGGATTACAGGCATGAGCCACCATGCCTGGCCTAGTGATTATTTTTTATAAATATAACATTAATGACTATGATTTACTAAACCAATCTTAAATACAATAGTGCAAATTCTTAACTCTGTATCTAAAAATGTGACTGTACAATAATAGCAGTTTTGAAAAGGAATTCAGAAATTAGAAATACAATTAATAAATCTAAAAATATTTGCTTCAAGGAGAATTTGTAAGCTGAATAGAAGACTCTGTATGAACAAAATATATTATTTGAACCCAAACTAGAATTCTGTTAATATTTTGCTGACAGTGTACTATGTCATGCATTGTCTAAGCACTCCATATGAATTATCTCACTTACTTCTCATAACAACCGATGAAAAATAGATAAACTTATTTTACAAATTATTTTGCAGCACAAAACTGAGGCTCAAAGAGCTTACTATTTTGTATGGAGTTAGCCAACCAAATAGATAGTGCCTTATCCTGGCACCAAACCAAGGTCTATCTGTCTAGCCTACACCTCTGCCTTCTATTATATTAAAGTTAAGAGATGTTTTAAGGCAACTGTCTATAGTATGGGCAAGTTGGTAAATAGATGTTGCAATTCGCTTGCCAGCCTTTTCCAATACCATTGTTAGTTTTCCTTTTAAAATTATCTGCATTAAAGATTGTATTAACATTTAGTTTAAAGACATAAAATATAAATAAAATATTAAAGTTTTTAATGCCAATATATTTTCATGTGGTTCTATGGATTATGTTATCATAGAACTAATGAGAATAAACAAATGACAAATTACTCTGTAGGTTTATATTATTTCTGTTTTTTGACCCAATAAAAAATGTTTAATATATTATATAAACTGAGTTCAGCAAGAAAACAACTTGTTTTAACTATCTTTGACCCAGTGTAAACTCTAGTAGTGTTACAAACATGAGGAAAGTTGTAAACAAATACTGATTATTAATTATTCAAATATTAAGTAATTCAATGCTAAAGGACTTTGACCTATATGTAGTATTAACCAATGCACATAGGATCAAATAAAGTAAAATTGAATGTTGATTTTGTTGGACTGTGCCCCAACCTAAATTGTATCTCCTAGAATTCCCACGTATTGTGGGAGTGACCAATGGGAGGTAATTGAATTGTAGGGGCTGGTCTTTCCTGTGATATTATCATGATAGTGAATAAGTCTCATGAGATCTGATGGGTTTATCAGGAGTTTCCACTTTTGCTTCTTCCTCATTTTCTCTTGCCTCCACCATGTAAGAAGTGCCTTTTCCCTCGTTCCATGATTCTGAGGCCTCTCCAGCCATGTGGAAATGTAAGTCCAATTAAACCTCTTTTTCTTCCCAGTCTTGCATATGTCTTTATCAGCAGCATGAAAACGGACTAATACAAATATGAATTTTCTTCTTAATAATACGTTTATCTTTTTTTTTTTTTTTGAGATGGAGTCTCGCTCTGTCGCCCAGGTTGGAGTACAGTGGGCGGATCTCAGCTCACTGCAAGCTCTGCCTCCCGGGTTTACGCCATTCTCCTGCCTCAGTCTCCCAAGTAGCTGGGACTACAGGTGCCCGCCACCTCGCCCAGCTAGTTTTTTGTATTTTTTAGTAGAGACGGGGTTTCACCGGGTTAGCCAGGATGGTCTCGATCTCCTGACCTCGTGATCCTCCCACCTCAGCCTCCCAAAGTGCTGGGATACGTTTATCTTAATGTCAGTTAATTTAATAACATTCTACTTTAAAGGATACAGTACGATATTGATCTTGTTTGTTACATTTATCTCCTAGAGATCCAAATTTTGTTCATAAGTCGAGATATAGACCACAGATGTGTTTTTCTTCTGGCCTAAGTAGTGTTAATAATTATTTGTCTATATTTTGAATTTGGGATTATCGGAGGCAGAATAATGATACCCCAAAGAGGTCCATGCCCTAAGCCAAGAACTCATGAATATGTTACATTGTGTAGCAAATGGGACTTTATTCACAAAGTTAAGATTACAGTCCAGAGCTTAAAATAAGGAGATTATCCTAGATTTCCCGGTTGAAGTGGGCCCAATCTAATAACATTAACATTTAAAAACAAAAAATTTTACTTATCTTGAAGGCATACAGATGTGGCATCAGGGAAAGTTTGAGTTATCCAAAGCATCAAAAGAGAGACTGAATTTACCATTGCCCAAGGGAGGTCATTTGAAAAGCATGGGAAGGATTGAAGGTAACTTTGAGTAGCAAAGACTATCCCCAGAGAGGAAATGGGGACTTAGTCCTACAACCAACAGGAATTGAGTTTTGCAAAACTTGAATGAGATTAGAAGAAAATTCAACCTAGGAGCCTCGAAAAAGGTATATAACTTGCCAACATCTTGATTTCAGACCTGAAAGACTCTCAGCAAAGGACTCAGTCCTGCTGTACCAGGACTTCTGACCTACAGAACTGTGAGATAAATAAAGGATTGTTATTTCAAACCCCTAAATTTGTGATAATTTATGACAGCAAAGGAAAACTAATATTGGGTTATCTCTCCTAGAAATTCATGTTTCTGGATAGACTTTCTGGTTTGGTTGCACGAGATTGGAGTTAAGTAGTAGCTGTCTCATTTGGTTGGAGCCCAAGATTCTTTTTTACTCATTAACACCTGACCACTTTACTCATTTACATAACATACTTTTCCAATTGGCATTTGTATTTTCAACAATTGTTCTCAAATTTAGAAAAGAGACATCAGCAGCCCTGGTCCTTCCTTCCTTCCACAAACACACTGATTGGCAACAATTCATGGACAGATTCCCTTTGTGAGAAACCAAGGAACTGGTTAAGAGGCTCTTATACCCCAGGTCAGTGCAAAATCAGCCACATCAAAGATAGTTGGGAAGTTCAGGACACCTTCTTGCCCTAATTTCTAAACTGGCAGAATACTGTATGATTGAGATGAATCTCCCCACATCTAAGCTTCCTGCTGGGGAGGAAAGGAGGTATACCATATGTCCAGTGTTCCAACTCCTCTAGGAGCTACCCAGATAGGAGTGGGTCTGGCTCTGTCCAGGCTGTCTTAAGAGCACTGATGAGGTCTGGCATTCTCTAGTGGCCCAGGACCAATAAGAGCAGTGACAGTGCTGTGGGTTGGTGGTTACCGTAGCCCCTGTTTTTGGCTTATCACAGAGAAAGCAGATGAAAACTCCCAGATGCTAGGTTCTCCTGGCAGAGGTAGTAAGTTGGACAAAACATTGAATGACTCAACTTTTCTGGAGGATTCTTGAGGAAGTGCCTTCAGTATTGCTTTTCTCAGAGTGCTGGTGGACCTGGCACTCTAGACAGGGTCATTAAGAACAAAGAAAACAGGTTGGACTAGCATGAAGGTTTGAGGGGCCCCTAGAATCTCTGACCAGGCTGATAGGGGAGGGTCTTCTGTGAAGCCAGTTTGTGAACACTAGGACAGGTGGATGGTTTTTCTAATGCCCAGCCACCAACACAGAGAGTCAAACAAAATAAGAAACAAAAGAAATATCTTCCAAACAAAGGGCAAATATAAATTTCTAGAAACTGACCTTAGTGAAATGAAGCTATATGATGTAGCAGATAGAGAATTAAAAATAACCATCATAAAGATGGTCACTGAGGTCAGGAGGACAATGCATGAATAAAACTAGAATTTCAACAAATAGAAAACTTAAAAAATACTAAGCAGAAATCATGATAAACAACACAATTAACTAAACAGAGAAATCACTAGAGTAATTCAAAAGCAGACTAGATGAAGCAGAAGAAAATATTAGCAAACTTAAAGACAAGTCATTAGAAATTATTCCGAGGAGAAATAAAATAATGGAAGACAGTAAAGAAATTCAAGGAACTTATGAACAACACTAAGCTTACCAAATGCACCATATAAGACTGCAGAAGGAACAGAGAAAGAAATGACCAGACAGCATATCGAAAGAAACAATGACCCTAAACTTCCCAATTCTGAGGAAGGAAATGAATACCTACATCCAGAAAACCTGAAGGATCCCAAATAACAACCCGAATAAGTACACAGTGGAATCAATTATAATCAAATTGTCAAATGTTGAAGACAAAAAAAATTTTGAAAGCAGCAAGAGAAAATCATTTTTTTTTTCACATATAAGGGAATCCGCATGAAAAACTATCAGCTAGTTGTTCAGCAGAAACCTTGCAGACCAAAAGGCAGTGAAATGATACATTCTGACTGCTGAAAGAAAAGAAATCAAACTAAGACAAGAAAAGTGCAAACAAGAATACTATCCCCAGCAATGCTCTCCCTTAAAAATGAAGAGAGATTTTTCATGCAAGTAAAAGCTAATAAAGTTCATCACTACTAGAACTGCCCTACAAGAAATGTTGAAGGTTATACGAAGACAGAGTGGTGGGGGGTGGGGGTGGGGAGGAAGAAATGTTAAAGAAACTTCTTAAAGCCAAAACAAAAAGATACTAAAGAGCAGAAAATAGCATAAAAAAATAAGAAACTTGGTAAGTTAAATATATACACAAATACAGAATACTGTATTACTGTAATAGTGGTGTGTAAATCACTTTTAATTCTAGTATAAAAGTTAAAAGACAAAATTATTAAAACTATATCAAAAACGTTAATGATACACAATACAAATAAATGTGCATTGTGATATCAATGACAGAGTGTGTCATAAGGGAGAGTAACAGTGTAGGGTTTTTGTATGCAATTGAATTGAAGATGCTATAACCTTAAAATAGACTGTTATAACTGTAAGATATTTTCTATAAGCCCTATGGTAATCACAAAGAAAATACCTATAGAATATACACTAATGGAAAGAGAAAGGAATCAAAATACATCAATGCAAAAAATCAACAAAGCACAAAGGAAGAAAGCAAGAGAGAGAGAGTAACAAAAGAACTCCAACATTTACAAAAACACTAAAGTAGCAATAGTAAATTTTTATTAATAATTATTTTAAATGTTCATGAAGTCTCCTCAATCAAAATAAATAAAGTGGATGAATTCATTAAAAAAACAAGATTCAGACTGGGCGTGATGGCTCACGTCTGTAATCCCAGCACTTTGGGAAGCCGAGGCTGGTGGATCACCTGAGGTCAGGAGTTTGAGACCAGCCTGACCAACATGGTGAAACCCCATCTCTACTGAAAATACAAAAATTAGCTGGGCGTGGTGGCAGGCACCTGTGATCTCAGCTACTTGGGAGGCTGAGGCAGGAGAATCACTTGAACCCGGGAGGTGGAGGTTGCAGTGAGCCGAGATGGCGCCATTGCACTCCAGCCTAGGCAATGAGCAAAACTCTATCTCAAAAACAAACAAACAAACAAACAAAAATCACAAGATTCAACTCTATGCTGTCTACAAGTAATTAATTTTAGATTTTAAGACACACACTCTGAATGTTAAAGGATGGAGAAGATACCTCATGAAATGAGAACAGCAACAACATAAAGGAGCAGAATGACTTATACCACACAAAGCAAACTGTCACAGTGCACAAAGGGAAATACTATATAGTAATAAAAGAATAAATTTGTCAGGAAGACATAATAATAAATAGATATCACCCATCATCAGAGCACCTAAATATGTAAAGAAAATATTAACAGAACTGCAGATAGAATAGACAACAATAAAATAATACTAAGAGATTTTAATACCCCACTTTCAATAATGGATAGAACAGCCGGACAGAAAGTTAACATATTAATAGCAAACATTAACAACCCTACAAACAAAATGGACCTAACAAACACGTACAGAACATTCCACCCAGAATATACATTCTTTTAAAGCACATATGGAACAGTTTGTAGCAGAGATCACATTTTAGCTCACAGAAAATTTTTATGAAATTTTGAAAAGATGAAATCATACCAAATTTATTTTCTGCCCATAATTGACTGAAACTAGACAGCAATGGCAGAAGGAAAACAGATATTCACAAATATGTAAAAACTAAACATCACACTTTTGAACAACCATGGGGTCAAATAAGAAATCAACGGGAAATTAGAAAATACATTGAGACAAATGAAAATAAAAGTACAGCTTGCCAAAATGTATGGGTTGTAGCAGGAATAATACCAAGAAGGATACAAGCATAGTATTTATATATATGATATATGCATATATTTAAATCCAAAGAATGATTTCAAATAAAAAATCTAATTTTATGCCTCAAGGAACTAAAAAGTGCAGCAAAAACTAGGGCCAAAATTAGCACATGAGAGAAAATAAATACTAGAGAAGAAATAGACAAAATAGAGACTAGAGAAACAATAGAAAAATCAATGACACTAAAAGTTGCCTTTTGTTAAAGATAAAGAAAATTTAAAAGTCATTAATTGCCTGGGAAAATAGAAGATTCAAGTAAATAAAATTAGAAATGAAAATGGAGACACTACCACAGATGCCTGAGAAATAAAAAGGATCATAAGAGGCTACTATAAATAATTTTATGTCCGCGAACTGGGTAACCTAGAAGTGAATAAATTTTTAGAAACAGGCAACCTACTTAGGCTGAATCATAAAGAAATAAAAAGTCTGAATCGATCTATATTGAATCAGAGGGGATTGAATTAGTAATCAAAAATTTCCCAACAAAAAAAAGCCCAGGATCAGATAGCTTCACTGGTCAATTTATCAACATTTAAAGAAGAAATAATTCCAATCTTTCTCCAAGTCTTTCAAAAAACAGAAATAGAAGGAATACTACCAAAGTCATTTCATCAGGCCTGCATTACTCTGATACTAAAGTGAGAAGATAGCTCAAGAAAACAAAACTTCAGGCCAATTTCTCTAATGAATATAGATACAGAAATCCTCAACAGAATACTAGCAAACTGAATTTAACAGCACGTTTAAAGAACCATACACCATGATCAAGTGGGAATTTTCCCTGGGATGCAAGTATGATTTAACTCATGCAAATCAATTAATGTGATGTACCACCTTAACAGATTGAAAGAAAAAAAATCACATGATCATTTCAACTGATGCAGAAAACCATTTGACAAAGATGAACACCCTTGCATGATTAAAAAGACACTCTACAAACTATGTAGGGATGGAATGTACCTCCACTTAATGTAGGCCATATTTGACAAGCCCACATCTAGCATCATAATAAGTGGTGAAAAACTGTAAACTTCTCCTCTAAGATCAGAAGTAAGGCAAGGATAGTATCCGAAATTCTAGACAGAGCAATTAGTCAAGAAAAAAAAAAAAAGAGAGAGACATCCAAATAAATCAAGGAGTAAAATAATTGCTATTCACAGATGACATGATGTAGAAAATTCTAAAACCTCCACAAAACGTTGTTAGAACCAATAATTCCAGAATATTTGCAAGATACAAAATGAGCACACAAAATTAGTTGCTTTTCTATAAACTAAGAACAAACTGTCTTCTTTAAAAATTAGGAATACAATTCCATTTACCATACCATGAAAATGAATAAAATACTTAGCAAAAAACTAAATGGAGGCAAAGCACTTGTACACAGAAGACTACAAAACATTGATGAATGAAAGTGAAGACTATACATGCAAATAGAAAGACATCAGTGTTCAGAGACTGAAAGACTTAATATTGTTAAAGTGTTCACATTACCCATAGCAATCTACAGATAAAATGTAATTCTTATCAAAACCCCCACGACATTTAAAAAATAGATAATCCTAAAATTTATATGAAACCAAACAACCCTAAATATTCAAAACAACCTTGATAATGAAAAACAAAACTGGAAGCATCAGACTTCCTATTTTCAAAATATAGTACAAATTGCTGGCATGTGGCCCACGTCTGTAATCCCAGCTCTTCAGGAGGTAGAGGCGAGAGGATAGCTTGAGCCCTGGTGTTCGATACCTGCCTGGGCAATATAGCAAGACCCCATTCTCTACAAAAAGGAATTAAAAAAAAAAAAGACAAAATGTAGTACAAAGCAATAGTAATTAAAACAATATGATAATGTCATAAATATAGACGTGGAAAAATGAAACAGAACAAAGAATCCAGAAATTGATTGCATGTATAAATAGTCAAGTGATCTTCAACTTAGGTGCCAAGAATATGCAATAAAGAAAGGATAGTCTCTTCAACAATGGTGTTGGATATCCACATAGAAGATAATGAAATTGGACCCGCATTATACACCATACAAAAACCCTCAAAATTGATTATAAATGTAAGGCTCTAAACTTTAACACTCCTAGAAATAAAGAAAGAAAAAGCTGTATGACATTGGTCTTAGCAGTTATTTCATGGATATGACACCAAAAACACAGGCAACAGAAGCAAAATAGACAAGTGAAACTCATATAAAATTCAAAAGATATAACCTAAAAGATTCTGTATATTTCACTCTGTATTCTGAGCAGAGTGAAAAGGCAACCTACAGAATGGAAGAAAATATCTGTAAGCTATATATTAGATAAGGTGTTAATTTCCAAAATATATGAGGAGAAACTCAAAAGCAACAAGAATAGCAATCCAATATTTAAAGTGGCTAAAGACTTAAATGAATATCTATCTAAGGAAGTCATACAGTAGGCTGACATACATATAAACATGCTAAATGTCACTTATCATTAGGTAAATGCAAATCAAAATCACCATGAGATATCGCCTCACACCTGGTAGGATGGTTAATTTTTTTTAAAAAAGATGATAAATGTTGGCAAAAATGTGAAGAAATTGGAACTCCTGTACACTCTTGGTCATAAAGCAAAAAGATACAGTTGCTATGAAAAGTAATTCAAAGTTTCCTCAAAAAATCAAAATAAAATTATTACATGGTCCAGCAATCCCACTTCTGGATATTTATCAAAATAATTAAAATCAGTATGTTTAAGTGCTATTACCATTCCAATGGTCATCGTAACACTATTCATAATATCCAATATGTGGAAACAATCTAAATGTCTATTCATGGATGAATGGATAAAGAAAATATGGTATATACATACAGTGGAATATTATTCAGCCTTAAAAAGATAAGGAATTCCTTCGATATGCAACAGTGTGGATGAACCTTGAAGTCATTATGCTCAGCATAATAAGCCAGCTATTGGTGGACAAATACTGCATTATATCACTTATATGAGGTAATTTAGATAGTGAACCACGTAAAATCAGAGTAGACTGAAGGATGGGGAAATACGGAGTTACTGGTCAATGGTCATAAAGTTTCAATTGTACAAGAGGAATAAGTCTTAGAGATATGTTGTACAATACTGTGCCTACCGTTAATAATGTGTTATATGCTTAAACTCTGTTGAGAGGCAACGAACTAAAAGTAGATCAACTATTTGATCCAGGAATCCCATCACTGAGTACCCAAAAGAAGTAGTCATTATATCAAAAGACACCTGCACACATATGTGTATCACAGCATAATTTTCAGTCCCAAAGCTATGGAACCAATGTTAAGTGCCCATCAGCCAAGGAGTAGATAAAGAAAATGTTGTACATATACACCATGGAATACTACTCAGCCATAACAAGAGTGAAATAATGTATTTTGCAGTAATTTGGATGGAGCTGGGGGCCATTATTCTTAGTGAAGTAACTCGGGAATGATAAACCAAATGCCATGTGTTGTCACGTACAAATGGGAGCTAAACTATGGGTACACAAAGGCACGCAGAGTGGTATAATGAAAACTGGAGACTCGGGGAGGAGGGGAGGGTGGGGTTTGATTTTTAAAATCCCTACATATTGTGTACAACGTACATACTCGGGTGATGGGTGCAATAAAATCTCAGACTTCACTAAATAATTCATCCATGTAACCAAAATCCATGTGTATCCCAAAAGCTATTGAAATAAAAATATATTTATTAAAAAAACTAAAATAAATAAATGCCCACCCTTCCCCCGCAAAATTGTTGAGAGGATAGATCTTACGTTAAGTTCTTACCACAATAAAATGAGGTTTAAAATTAATTAATTAATTAAAATTTCAAGAAAACCAGAACCCATGATCAATTGGGGATTTTTAAATTCCGCCTACAATGTCCTTGACTTCAGAATTCCTTATTTTGCCACTTTAGACCATACTCTGTCCTTTACTTCTATTTCTCTCGTTTTCTTTATTTTTAACAGAGCTCAGTATGCTCAGCAAAGTTTGTTGCTGTGGAAACATAAACCTTTCCTTTCACAAGTATTTTTCAAGAATAAATATCGTGCAATTTTTTTTCAAGTTTTTTTCAATGCTGCAGTTGCTATGGCATTTCCTTCCACCATTTATTGAATAATGTTTGACAAATGTTTTTACTGCAAATTCCAAGCAAAGGCACTGTTCCAATATTTTAACTTGAATTGTAGTTGTGTCTTATGAGGTCAGGGCCTCAAACTAGGAAGAATAAATAAAAACACACGTTGTTCTTGGTATGGAATTATTTAGCACTAAAAAGAAAAAAGTCTAAATAGTGAAACCAACATCTGCCTGCACTACAGGTTAAATAATCTTTCAGTCCCAAATATGTGGATGCTTCTTGTTCTGGTGACTGAAATATATCACTATAGCTTAATCAACAGCTACATGTTCTCTTAGTTCCCCAAGTATCTATTTTATCAGTTTTCACAGCTGAAGTTTAAGATTTATTTGTGTATTATTCAAATATTCTCTCTCCCATGAACTATACAATTCTCTGATGGCAGAGTTTCTATTATCTTGATCCCCATTTTGTACTAAGCACAAGGTGCCTGTATCATCATAAGCTTTCAATAATTTTTATTGAATGAATAAATAAAAGATATATGCTTTAGTTATTATTTATATGCCTAGAATTGTATATACAGTACATCATTATGAATCATAACATGACAAAGCATTGAAGATAAAGCATTCACATGTTAGCATAATTCAGAAATCATTTGTTTAAGGAGTTGGAAAAAAAACCTTTGGCCAGGCGCGGTGGCTCACGCCTGTAATCCCAGCACTTTGGGAGGCCGAGGCAGGCGGATCACGAGGTCAGGAGATTGGGACCATCCTGGCTAACACGGTGAACCCCTGTCACAGTGTTGCATGTTTTATTTTACAAAAATAAAAAATAAAAATAAAAAAAATTAGCCAGGCGTGGTGGCAGGCGCTTGTGGTCCCAGCTACTCCGGAGGCTGAGGCAGGGGAATGGCGTGAACCTGGGAGGCGGAGCTTGCAGTGGGCGGAGATCGCTCCACTGCACTCCAGCCTGAGCGACAGAGTGAGACTCTGTCTCAAGAACGAACGAACGAACGAAAAAACCCTCAACTTTCCACATATTTCCACATTAATGTCTCTGCCAGACCCCTGGGTTTGTTCTACATCCTGTTAAATGGCAGCCTGATAGTGTCATGTGTAGGATGCCAGAAACTAAGGGAATAAAAGTAATTGATGGTGGGATACAAGCTGTATTGTTGTAGGTACCAATCATCTGATAGTCCCTGTATTAGTCCGGTTCCCTAGAGGGACAGAACTAATAGGGGAGATATATATATATATATGTGTGTGTGTGTGTGTGTGTGTGTGTATCTAATAGGATATATAGAAAATAAACCAATAGGATATATACATATAATTACTTATTTTTTATCTATATTTTAATCTATTTTTATAGTTAATTGTTTATTTCTTATGTAAACCGAAACAGTGTCTGAGACAGTTATCAATCAATGTAGAAGTTTATTTTGCCAAGGTTAAGGACATGCCTGGAAAGAACAAACAAACAAACAAAAAACACAAGGCTGGGCACAATGGCTTACCCCTTTAATCCCAGCACTTTGGGAAGCAGAGGCAGGTAGATTGCCTCAGCTAGGAGTTCGAGACCAACCTGCATACAGCAACATGGTGAAACCCTGTCTCTACCAAAAATACAAAAAATTAGCCAGACGTGGTGGCACAGGTCTGTGGTCCCAGCTACTCAGGAGGCTGAGGTGGGAGGATCGCTTGAGTCTGGGAGGCCAAGGTGAGCTGAGATCACACTATGAGCTGAGATCACACAGTGAGGTGAGATCACACTATGGCACTCCAACTTAGGTGACAGAGTGAGACCTCATCTCAAAAAAAGAAAACTAAAAACAAAAAAAGAAAAAACAACCAACCAACCAACAAACAGATATCCCAAGGAATCACACAAATGGTCTGTGGTCTGTAATTTTCTCCAAAGATGAATTTGAGGGCTTAAATATTTAAAAGGAAAATTTGGCTGGAGAGAAAAGAGGAAGAACATGGTAATCTATATAATGCATGAGAAAAGGAGTATAGCCAATGATGTGTTCATCTGGTGCTCAGTAAATCGGCACTTTACATCAGATAAGGCAAACACAAAGTAGCTTCTAGTGCATATATTCAACTTTTTATCTGTAGCCGTCTGTTTAAGAACACAAGAAAAGGCCATTTTTTTGCATGACCCAGGTTTCAGCTTAATTTCTTTCTTTGTGGCGTGTGAACTGGGGTCCCAAGTTTTTATTTTCCTTTCACACTTATCAACACAAAATCAAGATCATTTAGAAGTCCCCCTAGACCAATCCTCAGTACTTATCTATTGCCAAATATTGGTTATCATGCCCACTACTTACCTTATTGAATGTGATCGACCACGATTCCAATTTAGTTGATACCTTATTGAGTACTTGTATCACACTATGTAAATCTCCATCAATAAATCTGTTCTGACACTAGCAATCATGAATTCTGAAGAGAAAAGAATGAACAACTGGTTGAATTAATCATTTAATCTTTTGCAGATTATTTGAAAATGTCATTTGGTATTATCTAAAATAGGAGTAGGAAATTTACATTGTCTGTCTTCTCTAAATATGAGAATTATTAGAAAATATGGTCAATTTAAATCCTGTTTTTAAGAGTAATCCCTGATATAAGTATCCTTGCAAATGAATAGTTTGTAATTAATAGGCATCATTTGAAACATATTCAAGCCATAAATTTTATTTTTATAAAAATCAGTTGAGAGCAAGAGCTGATGGTGGTATATCTCTGGCTGGTAAAATTCTGCCCTAGGTAATGATACAATCACAGGTCCAAATTCTAGAAAGTTCTTGAATTCGTATGCAGTGAAACTTCCCTGACATAACTCTTTGCCTAGAGTTACTTCCGAGTATAATTAATTAATTTATTGCTAAGACATTTATACAAATTTATTTGTACAAATAAATTTATAGACAGGCAATGATTAGAGGAGAGGAGAGAAAGAGAATGGAATTCTGAGGGAAGAAAGCTGTAATTTGTCAAAATAGCAGAATACCTGCATTATTGTCACCAGTATTAGAATCTTGCCTGTCCATTAGTCTTTTCTCTCTCATATTGCCTGCCTACTCGATTCATGAGATTTCTAGGGACCTTAGTTCGTTTTTATTAAGTATATCTAAAAAGGCAACTGAAACTTCACTGATAAAGATTCAGAAAATGAGTAATTTTCATATTGAAAGCATATTATAGAGCTCAACCTCTAAATTTATCCTAATTTTAAAGTTAAAGTCAATTTTTGGATTAAACAGCAATTCTAATTAGAGAAATAAATGATAGAGAGTATCTTCAAGCTTCACACAGAAATCCCAGTGATGGATAACATGCCAATTTGGATGCAAAGAAAATTGTTTTTACTGGTTAACGAAATCCTTAGAGCTGTGTTATTGAGGAAAATACTACAGATTCACAATGGTACATTGGCTCCGGGGCATCTTGCCATTAGGACTGCTGGTTTGCAGCCTAATGATATAGCCTCACTTTCCTTTTAGTCTTCTCTAAGAAGCCATCTGCAGCACTTTCATGGAAAATGCTTCCTGGAGTCAAAAATGTTACTACAGACTTTCTGGTATCAAATAGGTTACTATGGAATGTAGGGAATAAATTAAAATAACTACAGAAGAAGACCAGTTTGGCCCAGCGCAGTGGTTCATGCCTGTAATCCCACCACTTTGGGAGGCCAAGGCGAGTGGATCACCTGAGCTCAGGAGTTTGAGACCAGCCTGGCCAACATGGTGAAACCCCATCTCTACTAAAAATACAAAAATTAGGCGGGCATGGTAGTGGGTATCTGTAATCCCAGCTACTAGGGGGACTGAGGCAGGAGAATGGCTTGAACCTGGGAGGTGGAGGTTGCAGTGAGCCACTGCACTCCAGCTTGGGTGACAGGTGACAGAGCAAGACTCTGTCTCAGAGAGAAAAAAAAAAAAAAAAGAAAGAAAAAAAGACCAGTTTGGGCTAACTAGAGTCTGTAAACGTTCTCATTTTTTTATTTGAGAATTGCTTTGTCCTTCCTCATTTCCCTTGGGTTCTTCATCCTCTCTAGTTCTTCCTGGCTTTTTTTTTTTTTTTTTTTTTTTT
>NW_016809273.1:3196222-3253644 GCF_001698545.2 Rhinopithecus bieti
GGGCCTATCATGGGGAGGAGGGAGGGCGGAGGGATTGCATTGGGAGTTATGCCTGATATAAATGACGAATTGATGGGTGCTGACGAGCTGATGGGTACAGCACACCAACATGGCACAAGTATACATATGTAACAAACCTGCACGTTATGCACATGTACCCTAGAACTTAAAGTATAATAATAAAAAAAAAAATTGAGATACCTCAGGCAATTTTGCAGGTTAAACCCTGTTTTGTTTGTTTTTTTTTTTACAGCTCATAAGCAGATCCTACTTAGACTATAGGAGTTAATGAATTCTTAACAGTTTTCTGCAACTTATTCTGAGTATTAGTTTTAATTAGTATTTAAAACAAATTTTTTGGAGAAGAGTTCATGTAAAAAATTGTATGTGCTCCCAGCTGCTTTTAATTCCAGTGAAGTGTTATGTTATATAAATCCAATCACTTGGTTTGAAACCCTGAAGCAAAATAAAACATTGATTAATCAAAGTAAATGGGTCTGTTGACTTGTTCCTTGCCTTGACCAGAAGGTTAATTCATTTCACTCTTTGTTCCTTAACTCATTTTAATTTACAGCAGGATTGATAACAAAAACTGCTTATTTGAGAATATAAGATGACCTAACCTTAGATTGTGATTAACTTATAAGTGTTGGTATAACTTCATCAAAGCAATATTAAATAAAAGTTTCACTTTTTATTGCTGGAAACAGTGTTCTCTGAATTAAATGAAATTGCTTAATATTCAAATTAAAGCAAGTTTAATTTTATCACACTTAGAAAACTGATTTCTAACCTAAAAAAGCAATTACATGATATGTTAAAAGTGCTGTGTGACATTGTCATAGGCTCCTGTATCAATACTACATATATTTGTGTTTAAAACATCCAGTAATCTCAGAGCTTTCACAATATAAGTGAAACTGATCAGCAACTCTGAACTGTAGTAAACTTATTTAAAACAAATGAAAAGGAAAATCATCCAGAAAGGCTGATGATACTAATGTCAGATTTTTCAAAACTTTAGGTATAAAATACGGTCTAATATCTACACAAAATAGATTTTAAAACCGCTGAATCATGTGAAATAAAGATATAAGTTCAAATCACCAAAGTAATAAGAAAATACATGAACAGCAATTTCTCATTTATGACATTTCAAGTTTCCTCTGCCTTGTGGAATAAACCTGACAAAGAAACTAGAGAAAATGACCATAAACACATTTAATTTTGCCAATGGTTTTCTCGAGAAAAATTCAACTGATGGGAAAGTTTCCTGACACTCAATGAATTTGTTTAACAAATATTTACCATGTGCCTATTGTATACTAGACACTGTATTAATTACTGGGAAAACAATAGTGAATGAGACATTTATTCTTCATCTTCAGGGGTTCAATATTCTGGAGGGAAAGAAAGATTAAATATAAACAGATGAATAATTTAAATAATTGTATATTCTGGTATGAGCCATATTAGATGGCTAATAAAGGACTAGATGGCTAATAAAACTAATAAGGGACTTCGGTTATAAGTAAGAAAAGTGATTTTGGAAAGCTTCTCTGTCAGGTTGGCATCAAACAGAACCCTAAAGAATGGAAAGAAACTGGGCACATGAAGGAGAGCAGACCAGGCCACAGAGGAAATGGGAAAAGCTTGCCAGGCAGGGCAAGTGGAGACAGTTTGTACAACACCTCTAAGGGGGAAATGAGATGACTCTATTCCAGGATCCGGAGCTTTTGCAGGAAACTGATCAGGAAGCAGAGCCAGCTGGGGTGAAAAGGGAGAGAGGCCAGTGCTAAATCAATAAGGGGTTTTGAAGTGTGTGGTAGACAACATGTACTGGGCATCCACTGGAAGGCTTCAGTTAGAATAATGACAATCCTGTTTAGATTTTTGTAAGCTTATTCCAACTGTCAGAGAGAGGATAGATTGTGGTCAGGGTAAAAAAAGGATAGAAGCTGTCTGTTGGAATAACTGGAGAAGAGATGACAGTGACTTTGACTAGAAAGTATCAGCGATAATGGGGGAATGTTTATTCATTCAAGACATTTTAGAGGTGTACTATTAGAGCCTGCTCATGGATTGGATTTCAGGGGTCAGTGGGGAAAAAGGAGAAACTGGGAATTTCTAGTTTGAGCACCCAGGTGAACTGTAGCACTCAGAAAACAGGGTTGAGAGGATAAATCAAGTCAGTCTGATTTTAAACGGCAGTGACGTCAAAAATAGCTGTGAGATATCTAAGCGAAAGACATATAAAGCTTCACTTCAGAAGAAAAGTTTGGGTCATATTTGAAAGTGTTATATTACATAATTACTATATATTACAGTACATGCTAGTATATATTGTAACATATTTGTATTATATAACTTTTGAACTATATATATATTTTATATATATATAACTTTTCAGCTATATATATCTCTCTCCATCTATATAGATAGAGATATAGATAGATATAGCTCAAAAGAAAATAAAACTAATAAAGGACTCAGGTAATAATTAAGAAAAAGCAACTTTTGGAAAGCTTCTATGTCAAGCTGGCATCAAACAGAACCCTAAAGGATAGAGAGAAACTGGCCACATGAAGGAGAGCAGACTGGGCCACAGAGGAAATGGGAAAAGTTTCTCAGGCAGAACAAGTGGAGACTTGCTATATATAGACTCTTAATATATACAGACAGCCTTGGTGGAGGACTAAGTTAAAATTTACTTATATAATTTTGCTTCCTAGTAGTGGTTTCTAGCTTCTTCCTAATCAGACTTGACCATACTTGCAGTTCCAGCCTCTGTCTAGTGGATCATAGGACACCTTCTCCATTCCCCTTTGGAGCTGTGACTGATTCCTTTTTTACAGTAATATTTAGTTATCTTCTTTCTTTAACCTTCAGAGATAGTGGTTGTGTTGAAATGTCATGCCATTCTCCAACAATATAATAAAACTGTGAAAAGGTCTTTAAGGAATATTTATTGTAATTATTCTCCCACTCCCCACCTATATTTTTTATAGGTAAGATAAAAGAAAAGAGAGAAAAGTTTCCTCAAGTTATAACAACTGGGAAAGGTCAAATAGGGTCTTAAATTCAAGTCAACTAATACCAGATTCTCTGTTTTTTAAACCATCAGAATTCTCTTTATTCAGCTCTTATGTCTGAAATAGCCTTGCACAAATTAACTTAAAGTAGGGGTAATGTTATATTGAAGCTGATATCATCGAAAACATTTGATTTTATAAGCTCTGCTATAAATTACATCCCTCTTAGCTTCTGTATAAGTAAAAGATGTTTTTAGAACTTAAATAAAATCATAATATTTTGAAGCTAGAAGTATTTTAGAGATCAATCTTAATTGAGGCCCAAAGAATTTATGTATCTTCCCCAAGGTCATGCAACTTGCTGGAAGAAATGTCCAGACTGGAAACGAGTTTCTCTAAGGTTTTCTCTAGAGCTTCCTCACCATCCTTTTAAAGTAATAAGCACTGTGCAGTGCAAGGTAACTTTTGTAATGCTACTCTGCATAAATTACTGGTGATTCCCTGTCATTTGTTTAGTACTATTTTATCCACGATTTCAGAATATGAATTCTCTTTTCAGTTGGTATCTTGACAGGTGATTTTCTGAGTTCATTTAGAATAAGTTGCTCCTTCTGCTGAAGCACAGATAACCTCTATGCATTATGCTGTTAAAAAATAATTCAGGATTTAGTTACTAAACACTTGCTCTGTGGCCAGGTTGAATAAGAAAAGCACCAAACACAGGCTTCTTTGCAAAGTGCTCTTCCTGATGATAAAAGAATATATAGAGAAGAATAATGTGAAAGGATTTAGTCAGTTATTAAAATATTTGATACAGATTATAAGTGGTAGACGATGATCAGAGATCAGAGACGAATTAGATTAATACGAACTAATTAAGACATCAAAAAAATCAGACTGAAATTGGTTTTAAGAGTGGTACTTTTGGGGGAAAAAAGGAGGTGATGATCCTTATAAGTTTAGATTTTCAGATTTAATTGTCATGATTTTAAAAAAATATTTAAATGATTGGTCCAGTATGTTGAATATCTGTCTATCACATTTCAGTGATTCCGGGTGGTTTAAATATTATCAGACCACATGTCTATCTAATACATATAGCTCAGTTTACTCATCAAAAATTAAATGAAGATAGCTAATTTAAATACTACCAAATCTAAACTGAAAATTGGAAAGTTTTTAATGTCATGTGTAATTAGGCAACTCTCTCACAAATCATTAAATCTTTAAATCTCTGTTTCATCCAGACCTAATCTGATTTTGAAGCTAGATTCCTATCGGACTGTCTGCCACTTGTCAGAAGTTGGCCTCTCCAAGTATTTTCCCTCTTTCTACCTGTTAAAGACAGTGAGGCATAATGGGAAGTGTGCCTGTTGGAAACAAGTGGGTTTTAATCCAGGCTAAATCACTAGCTTGCTGTGTGATGGGGGCAAATCTCAGCATTTTATAACATGTTATAAAATGAGGGATTCTATTAAATGTTTCTTTAAAATATTTGCATATTTGAAGGTCCATATTATACAATACTACCTTTCTTTCCATCTGCACAACTCTACCGCTTTAATTGCTTAATTAAAAACAAAAACAAAATTGTATTTGTGAGCTCTTATCCTTTCTCTCTTAGGAATTTGATTAGCAGCTATAGGAATTGGTTCCCTAGCAACAGTTCAGCACATCCATGAGTTTCAGAAAACTTTAGATAGTGAAGCTTATATGTTTCCACAAAATGTAACATCCAAAAACAACATTTAAATATAATTTATCAAAGTTTTAAAAACAGATTCATGGTGATTTTTGAGGTAAGTGGATGTAAAAGCAGTGGACCAGAAGCATTCTATTCAGTGGAGAGATTATGAAACATATAGAGATCAGTAAGACATCTAACCTGAAAGAAGAAGAAAGTGCTTGTGCTGGGCATATTTTATATATATATACAATCTTGAAACTGTTCTAAATCCTGGTGGAGGGGGTGGCTACATGAATCTATGAGATAAAATTTCATAGACACATACACACACACACACAAGCACATGCAAAAATGAATAAAATCTAAATGAAGTCTGTAGTGAATAGTATTTTATCAATGCCAGTCTCCTGGTTTTAATAATGTAGTATGGTGAGGTAAGATGTTAATACTGCAGAAGCTGAGTGAAGGTTATATGGGAACTCTCAGTGCTGTATTCACAACTTCTTATGAGTCTAAATTATTCTAATATGAAAAGTTTTTAAAGGAACTTGAGTGCCAGATAGAAGAATTTTACTTTCAAAGTGCCTTCAAAAGACTTGACTATAATTAATTTAATTCCAATACCTTCTATATCCTTTTAGTTATTTTATACCCACTACATGTTTTTTTAGGGTGAGGAGCCATTAGAACTGAGATCCTAGGATCCGAATCTGACATTGGCTCACCTTCTTCTGTCCCCCAAGTGCTTGCTGGATATCTACTATGTGGTTGTATGCAATCAAACAGGAAAGGTTGTGTAGTCAGTGGTTTAGAATTGACTCCTGATTTGGCTGTACCTCAGGTTCGTCATTTGGAAAAATAGGTATAAAATATCCATCTCACAGGGCTATTGTGTGAATTAAATAAAGTACTATATATGAAATCCTCTAGGGAAAGTCATTGGCATATAATAAGCTCATATGACAATGAGTGAGAAAATGTGATTCATTTAAAGGAACAGAGCATGAAGCTTTCACTCTCAGGGCTTTTACCTGGGCTCGGGAACCAGGCTAAACCTCATCATGCAATTAAGTGCTAAACCCTATGCTGCTACTGATGATGAGTGGAATAAAAAACAAAGAAAGATGAAACCAGCCTGGCATGGTGGCTCATGCCTGTAATCCCAGCACTTTGGGAGGCCGAGGTGGGTGGATTACTTGAGGTCAGGATTTCGACAGTAGCCTGGCCAACATGGTGAAACCCCATCTCTACTAAAAATACAAAAATTCACCGGGCCCAGAGGCAGGTGCCTGTAATCCCAGCTAGTCGGGAGGCTGAGGCAGGAGAATGGCTTGAACCCGGGAGGCCGACGTTGCAGTGAGCCGAGGTGGTGTCATTTGCACTCCAGCTTGGGCAACAAGAGCGAAATTCGTCTCAAAAAAAAAAAAAAAAAAAAAAAAGAAATCAATGCAGCTAGAGTGATCAGGGAAGGTATTATGGAGGAGACTGGATTCAGTAAATATTATAAATTATTGGTAATAAAACAGATTTCGGTCTGTTATTTAAATCATGCTGTTATACTAGAGATAATATTATTTATAAAGTACTTTAAGTATTCTGATTGTTAAAGTCACTCTATATAAACAGCACTATTGTTGTATTCACAAAGTATCTTTCAGTTCTAAAAATTAGAAATAATATTTTTTCTAGAGGTACCAAGGTTAGCGGCAAGAAATCAAGCAAATGACAATAAAACGTACAATAAACTCTGAAGACAGAGATTCCTATTTTGAGCAATGATAGTATTTTTCTAACACCAAAATATTTATTTATTAAGTTATTTTTTGTAAGGGAAAGTTGATGTACCTCACTTTGCTTATGTGGTTTTTTGAACTTGTAATTAATACAAAAATACTTTCAATTGTCCCTTTTGCCTTTGATAAGTTTAGGCAACTATAATTATATAAAGAGGAAATTCATTTTTCACTTTCAATAGATTTCATCCTCATTGTGTGGCTGTTAATGAGATCTACATTTTATTTAAATCAACAATTATTTTTTCAAGGAAAGATTCAATTTTTGTAAGCAAACATGTAGTGTTAAAACTGCTTAGCATGGATCCAAGTATCCCAGTTTCTTCGCTTTTCCTATATAAACTGTCCAAAGCAAAAAATGAACTATGCTTTGTCATGGAAAGGGGATACAGTAATGCATCCTCTGCAGCTGTTGAGTTTAGTAATAACTCACATTCACAAATGAGACGATCAGCTTCATCTGTTAACTCTTACAATAATATTCTCCAACTCTATGAAAAACACATTTTGAGCAAGATTTTATTTTCAAAAGACATGAATGGATATTTTACAATGGCAATAAAATAATTTTTGATTGTATAAATTTGCTTTTATTATGCCATGGTGCTTCACTGATATTCTATTTATTCTCAGATTACCATACTGAAGATTTCTATAGATGTATCTTAAGAGCTATATTTTACTGAACTACCTTTTTTTAAAACAAAATGCCAGACACTGTGATAAGTACCTCATATCTTGTTCAAGGTCAAACAGATAGTAAGTAATGCAACTAGAAAATTTGCATTAATACTTAAATTATTAATCCATGATGAGATTATTATTCAATTTTTTCAACAAAAATAGTTAAATAATTCTATTTCCTTTAAGACCAAAACTAAAACTTTTCAGAGGTACAATTTATAGATATTTGTGTTTTTAACACAGTTTAAAGATATATTGAAAGATAATTGCAATCACATTTTGTCAAAGAATATTGAGAGTGAATATTACAATGTATTTATTTCTACACTATCACCTTCTTATTTTAAGAAGATTTATTTTTATTTTATTTAAAAGTAACATGTACTTAATAATGTATTCATTGTAGAAAAGGTGAAGAAATGGAGGAAAAATAAAGAGTACAGTAGAATGATCTTAAAATTTGGCATATATCTGCATTTTCTTTTCTCTCCCTTCCTTGATTCTTTCCTTCTTGTCCTTTAACAATGCACTGAGATCCTATTGCGTACCAGTGACTCTGCTAAGAGTTGGGAGTTCTAGATGTAACAAGTCAGAAATAACCCTTTTCTTCATGAATGGCAGAGATGTTACTTTTTTTTTTTAGTTTTACATTTAATTTTCTATAACTTCATTGGCATAATATTTTCCTATTATTTTATGCTATTAAGTCATTCTTCCCTTTCTAATTTATTTTCTTGATTTTTATGTACGAAAGTACTGTGCCACTCTAATAGTTGATAACGTATTTGCTAATGGTTTCTACGGTTCATATTAGGACTTAATTTGTTTTCTTTTAATTCCACATTCATTTATTTTATTGCATTTAAGTCTTTAAAACACTTAGAATTTATGTGCGTGTGTTTGTATAAGAGAGGAAAGCTTCCAACTTAATTTTCTTCCAAATAATTGGTTGTTTCAGCATTACTTGGTTTTGGATATTTTATAAGTATGCATTACATATTACTTGTAACATTTTCAAGCATACCAAAAAGGACGAAGGAAAAGAAAGCTAAAACAATAAAAAAAAAATAGTAGCTAGAAATTACCTTCACAGTAATGAGTATTTACTAGTAATTACTAGTATTGTTCTAGTAATTTCTCCTTGGATACATACAGACTTGCAGAAATAAGACGGAACGAAGAAAGTAAAGGAGAAATGAAAAAGAAGTGAAGAAAACTATAAGTAAGAAAAGAAGCAACATGTTTTTGTTTTGTTTTGCTTTGCTTTTTTGACAATATTACTCTGTTGCCCATGCTCACTGCAACCTCTTCCTCCTGAGTTCAAGGGATTTTCCCACCTCAGCCTCCCAAGTAGCTGGAATTACAGTCATGCACAGCCACTACCAATTATTCTTTTTTGCATTTTTAGTAGAGACGGGGTTTCATCATGTTAGCCAAGCTGGTTTTGAATTCCTGATCTCAAGTGATCCGTCCATCTAGGCCTCCAAAACAGACATTTTAAATGGTATAGCATAATAATGCCATATTTTTAAAAGAAAATTTAATTGTAATTTAATTATTTAAAAAGGAATGTGATGGGCCGGGTGTGGTGGCTCACGCCTGTAATCCCAGCACTTTGGGAGGCCGAGACGGGTGGATCTAGAGGTCAAGAGATCAAGACCATCCTGGCTAATATGGTGAAACCCCATCTCTACTAAAAATACAAAAATTAACTGGGTGTGGTTGTGCACGCCTGTAGTCCCAGCTACGCAGGAGGCTGAGGCAAGAATTGCTTGAACCCGGGAGACAGAAGTTGCAGTGAGCCGAGATCACGTTACTGCACTCCAGCCTGTCGACAAAGCGAGACTCCATCACACACTAAATAAATAAATAAATAGAATGTGATGAACTGAAATAAATATGTATTAATTAATGATAATAATTAGTTTCTACATCATCCAGGGTTCTCCAGAAAAACAGAACCAATAGAATGGAAAAGAAAGAAAGAGAAAGAGAGAGAGAGGTAAAGAAAGAGAAAGAAAGAAAAGAGAGAGAGAAAAATAAAAGAAGGAAAGAAAAAGAAAGGAAAGAAAGAAAGAGAAAGAAGGAAAGAAAAAGAGAAAGAGAAAGAGAGAAAGAAAGAAGAGAAAGAAAGCACGCAAGCTCATGAGCTAGGTAGGTAGGCAGGTAGACTAATTTCAAAAAATTGTCTAACACAATCGTAAGTGCTGACAAGTCTGAAATGAGCACTCCAGCAGTCTAGAACCTCAGGCAGGAATTGCTGCAGGCTTGAGACAGAAGTAACCTCAATCTTTGCTCCAACTGATTAGACGAGACCCACCCACAACACTAAGCGTAATCTCATTTACTTAAAGTCAAACTGATTATAGATGATAACCACATCTACAAAATACTTTCAGAGAATAATACCTAGATTAGTGTTTAAGTAATTACGTACAATAGCTTAGCCAAGTAGACACATAAAATTAACTATAGCAATTCCCAAAATATCACACAAAATTTAAGAAGAAATAAATCATAAAAAAATTGTAGGTTGAAATTGTTATGTATTTACATTATATATTTTACTTAGATATTTTAAATTCCTTTTATAAAAGATAGTACATAGTGCTATGTTTTCTCCTATTCCCCTATTCTACTTTCTCTGTTTATTTATTTATGTTTTTTACATATATATGTGTGTGTATATATAACATATATAAAATGTAACCATAATTCCCATAGTTTAAAAACATGACTCTGTATTCAAATTGATTCATTATTTCTTATTAGTCTTTTTTTCATAGTTCCCTGAGTTTATTTTGACTTTTTTGTCTCTTAATTGGTGGCATTTCATACTATAGCGTTTTAAAAAATTTGTTGCATTTTTTAAGATAGACTCTAGTTCCTTATTTCTCACAAGCTTGAACATTTGTTTTGGGTATGATGTTCTTGAGTCATATATAGTTTTCTTCAAAATATCTTACACATTATATTAGTTCCCTGTGGCTGCCATGATGAATGACAAGAAATGTGCAGACTTTCTTTTCTTGCTTTTTTATATGCAAATGTATTAATGTTGTTTTGATTTTATTTATTTTTTGCTGTCATCTTTTATTTTAGGTTTAGGAGGTACATGTGCAGGTTTGTTATATGGATAAATTGTGTGTCACTGGTGTTTGGTGTACAAATGATTTCATTCACCGAGGTAGTGAACTACTGATAAGTAGTTTTCAATCCTCACCTTCCTGTCCCCTCCACCCTCGAGTAAGTCCTAGTGTCTATTGTTCCCCTCTTTGTGTCCATGCGTACTCAGTGTTAGGCACCCACTTATAAGAGAGGACATGTGGTATTTGGTTTTCTATTCCTGTGTTAATTTGCTTGGGATAATGGCCTCCAGCTGCATCCATGTTGCTGCAAAGGACATGATTTCGTTCTTTTTTATGGCTGTGCAGTATTCCATGGTGTATATTTACCACATTATTTATATGCAGTCCACCCCGATGGGCATCTAAATTGATTCTATGTCTTTGTTACTGTGAAAAGTGCTGTGATGAACATACGTGTGCATGTGTCTTTATGATAAAACAATTTATATTCTTTTGAGTATACACCCAGCAATGAAATTGCTGGGTCAGATGGCAGTTCTAAGTTTTTTGAGAAATCTCCAAACTACTTGCCACAGTGGCTGAACTAATATACATTCCCATCAACAGTGTGTAAATGTTTCCTTTTCCCTGCAACTTTGCTTACATCTGTTATTTTTTTGAATTTTTAGTAATAGCCATTCTGGCTGATATGAGATGATATCTCATTATGGTTTTGATTTGCACTTCTCTAATGATTAGTGATGAGCATTTTTTCATATACTTGATGGTTGTGTGTATGTCTTCTTTTGAGAACTATCTGTTCATGCCTTTGCCCGCTTTTTAATGGGATAGTTTGTGTTTTGCTTATTGATTTAAGTTACTTATAGATTCTATATATTAGACATTTTTTATGTGTAGTTTGCAAATATTTTCTTTCATGCTGCAAGTTGTCTGTTTACTCTATTTACAGTATCTTTTGCTGTGTAGAAGCGGTTTAGTTTAGTTTAGTTAGGTTTAACTTGTAAATTTTTGTTTTCATTGCAACTACTTTTTGATATTTTTGTTATGAAATCTTTGCCAAAGCCTATATCTGAAATGGCATTTCCTGTATTCTATAGTTTTCATAGTTTTAGGATTTACACTGAAGTCTTTAATCTATCTTGAATTGATTTTTGTATATGGTGAAAGGGAGTCCAGTTTCAGTTTTCTGCATATGGCTAGCCAGTTATCCCAGCATCATTTATTGAATAAGGAGTCCTTTCCCTATTGCTTATTATTGTAGACTTTGTCAAAGATCTGTTAGTTGTAGGTATATGCCTTTATTCCCGGGTTCTCTACTCTGTTCCATTGTTCTATGTGTCTGATTTTGTACCGGTACCATGCTGTATTGGTTACTGTATTAGTCTGTTTTCATGTTGCTGATAAAGACATACCTGAAACTGGGTAATTTGTAAAGAAAAAAGAGGTTTAATGGACTCACAGTTCTACATAGCTAGGGAGGCCTCAAAATCATGGTGGAAGGCAAAAGTCATGTCTTACATGGTAGCAGACAAGAGGGAATGAGAACCAAGTGAAAGCGGGTTCCCCTTATAAAACCATCAGATCTTGTGAGACTTATTCACTACCATGAGAACAGTATGGAGGAAACTGCCCCCATGATTCAATTATCTCCCACCAAGTCCCTCCCATAACATGTGGGAATTATGGGAGCTACCATTCAAGATGAGATTTGGGTGGGGACACAGCCAAATTGTATCAGTTACCATAGCCTAGTAGTATTAATTTGAAGTTGGGTAGTGTGATGCCTCTGGCTTTGTTATTTCTGCTTGGGATTGCTAAGCTATTTAGGTTATTTTGTAGTTCCATATGAATTTGAGAATAGTTTTTCCTAGTCATGTGAAAAATGGCTTTGGTAGTTTGATAGGAATAGCATTGAATCTGTAAATTGCTTTGGGAAGTATGGCCATTTTAACAATATTGATTTTTCCTATCCATGAGCATAGAATGTTTTTCCATTTGTGTTATCTCTGATTTATTTGAGCAGTGTTTTATAATCCTTGTTGTAGAGATCTTTTATCTCCCTGGTTAGCTGTATTGCTAAGTATTTTATTCTTGTGGTTATTGCAAAAGAGATTGTGTTCTTGATTTGGCTCTCAGCTTGGATGTTGCTGGTATATAGAAATGCTACTAATTTTTGTACATATATTTTGTACCCTGAAACTTTGCTAAAGTTTTTTATCAGATTTAGAAGCTTTTGGGCAAAAATTATGGTGTTTTCTAAGTATAGAATTATATAATCTACAAAGAGAGTTATTTTGACTTGCTCTCTTCCTATTCAGATGCCTTTTATTTCTTTCCCTCTGATTGCTCTGCTTGGGACTTCCAGTACTATGCTGAATAGAATTGGTGAAAGTGACCATCCTTCTCTTGTTCTGATTTTCAAAAGAAATGCTTCCAGCTGTTGCCTGCTCAGCATTCTGTTGGCTGTAGCTCTGTCAAAGATGACTCTTATTATTTGGAGGAGTGTTCCTATGATGCCTAGTTTTTTGGGGTTTTTTAAAATGAAGGGATGTGGAATTTTATCCAAAGACTTTTCTGCCTCTGTTGAGATGATCACGTGGTTTTGTTTTAGTTCTGTTTTGTGATGAATCACATTTATTGATTTCTGTATGTTGAACCAATCTTTCATTTCAGGAATAAAGCCTATTTGATCATGTTTGATTACTTTTTTATGTGCTGCTAGATTTGTTTTGTTAGTATTTTGTTGAGGATATTTGCATCTATCTTCATCAGGGATATTATCCTAACATTTTCTTTTTTCATTGTGTCTCTGTCAGGTTTTGGCATCAGAATAATGCTGTCCTCAGAGAATGAGTTTCAGAAGATATTTGGAAGAGTTTCAGTAGTATTGGTACTAGCTCTTCTTTATACATCTGGTAGAACTTGGTTATGAATCTGTCTGGTCCAGGGCCTTTTCTGGTTGGTAGTTTTCTTTTTTTAAAATTACTTATTCTATTTCATAACATGTTATTGGTCTGGTCAGGGATTGAATTTCTTCCTGGTTCAATCTTGGGAGGTTGTATGATTTCAGAAATTTATCCATTTCTTCTAGGTTTTCTAGTTTGTGTGCATAGAGGTGTTTATCATAGTCTCTGAGGGGTTTTTGTTTGTTTGTTTGTTTGTTTTGTATTTCTGTGGGGTTAGTGGTAATGTCACCTTTGTCATTTCTGATTGTGTTTATTTAGATCTTCTCTCTTTTTTCTTTATTACTTTAGATATTAGTCTACCAATCTTGTTTATTCTTTCAAAAAACAAAATTTGGTTTTGTTGACCTTTTGTATGGATGTTCACGTCTCCATTTCATTCAGTTCAGCTCTGATTTTGGTTATTTGTTTTCTCCTGCTAGCTTTGGGGCTGTTTTTCTCTTGTGTTTCTAATTACTCTAGGTGTAGTGTTAGCTTGTAAATTTGGATCTTTCTAACTTTTTGATGTATGTGTTTAGTGTTATAACCTTTTCTCCTACCACTGCTTTAGTTGTGTCCCAGAGATTCTGATATATTGTATCTTTGTTTCAAATAATTTATTGATTTCTGCCTCAATTTTATTTTTCACTCAAAAGTCATTCAGGAGTACATTGTTTAATTTCCATGTAATTGTATGATTTTGAAAGATCTTCTTGGTATTGATTTCTATTTTTATTGTGCTGTGGTCCAAGAGTGTGGTTGGTGTGATTTGAGGTTTTTGAATTTGTTAACAATTGCTTTATGGCTGAGCATATATTCGATCTTAGAGTATGTGCCATGTGCAGATTGTGAGAAACACACTTACTCATCCAAACCCAAAGAAAGAACTTAGAAGCATGAAGAACAGTGAAAGTGAGACTTTTTAATAATGGTCTTGCAAGATTGAGTGTCTGGTGAGCAGGCACATCTGGGGCAGTCACAATAGGCACTTTATCTTCTAGCACTCGAGTCCTTCCCCTGGTTCCTCATCATCAAGTACTATGGGGTTGCAATCTTCCCAGATAAGTAAATGCTAAGGAATTTGTTTTATTATCGCCTATGTTTTATTATTCCCCTTATAAGGTTATGCCCCATCCCCTTCCCTGCTTAAGTTTCAGTTTCCCAATTATGAAACTTTTTCCCCTTTTGTGGGCTGACCCATCCTCTGCATTCTGTTCGATTATTGTGACCTTCTAGGTGCATGAGCTGTGCAGTTTGTTACATTTTCAGGCTAGCTGCCAGTCCTTAGATTTATTATGCCTTGAAAATAGACCATTTAAAATATTTTCTCACACAGATGAGAAGAATGTATATTCTGTTCTTGTTCAGTGGACTATTCTGTAGATGTCTGCTAAGTTCATTTGGTCATGTGTCAACTTTAGGTCCCAAATATCTTTGTTAGTTTTCTGCCTTGTTGAACTATCTAACACTGTCAGCAGAGTGTGGAAGTCTCTCATTATTATTGTGTAGTTATCTAAGTCTCTTTGTAGATCTCTAAGAACTTGTTTAATCAATCAGGACGCTCCAGTCTTGAGTGCATATATATTTGGAATAGTTAAGTGTTCTTGTTGAATTGAAATCTTTATCATTGTGCAATGCCCTTCTTGTATTGTTTTACCATTGTTGGTTTAAAGTTTGTTTTGACTGAAATAAGAATAACAGCCTGTGCTCTCTTTTGTTTTCTATTTGCTGGATAGGTCTTTCCCTATCCATTTACTTTGAGCCTGTGGATGTCATTGCATGTAAGATGGGTCTCTGAAGAATGCATACAGTTGGGTCTTGGCTCTTTATACAATTTGCCAGCTATGCCTTTTAAGTTGGGTATTTATCCCATTAACATTCAAGATGAAAATTGATATATGAGGATTTGATACTGTCATCATGTTGTTAGCTAGTTTTTATGTAGATTTGATTATGTAGTTACTTTATGTTGCCAGTGGGCTATATACTTAAGTGTGTTTTGGTAGTGGCAAGTAATGATCATTTGTTTTCATATTTATAAGCCTCTTAAGGACTTCTTATAATGTAGGTCTGCTAGTAATGAATTTCCTTACCATTTGCTAGTCTGAAAATGATTTTATTTCTCCTTTGTTTATGAAGCTTAGTCTGGCTGGACATGGAATTCTTGGTGGAAATTTCTTTTCTTTAAGGATGTCAAATATAGTCCCCAAAACTCTTCTGGCTTTTAAGGTTTCTGTGGAAACGTCTGTTCTTAGGCTGATGAGGTTTTCTTTCTCTGTAAGTTATCCCTTCTCTCTAGCTGCCTTAAATATTTTTATTTTGTGTTGGTCTCAGATAATCTGATGGTTGTATGTCTGGGGGATGTTCACCAAGGTACCGAATTTCCTCAATTTGCATGTTGACTGTTCTAAAGAGGTTGGGGTAACTTTTGTGGACATCTTCTTCAAATAGGATTTTTGAGGTGCTTGCTCTCTCTCCCTGTCTTTCTGGAATACCAGTGAATCATAGGTTTGGTTTCTTTATATAATCCCCATTTACTCTAAGGATTATTTCATTAAAATTTTTTTTTTCTTAATTTTGTGTGAATTGATTCTAAGAACCAGTCTTCAAGCTCTGAGAATTTTTCTGCAGCTTGGTCTATTTTGCCGTTAATACTTCCCATTACATTATAACATTTTTGTTTGGTTCTTTCTTTAGAAGTCTATTTGGTTTTTCATCTCTTTTATCATTTTATTTAATTCTCTAGATTCCTTATATTGGGTTTCAACACCTGAATTTTGATGACGTTTGTTGCCATCTAGTTTCTGAATTTTACATCTGTCTTTTCAGCGATTTCAGTCTGCTTAAGAACCATTGCTGGGGAGCTAGTGCAATTGTCTGGAGGTAAGAAGAAACTTTGGCTTTTAGGGTTGCCAGAGTTATTACACTGGTTTGTTTTTATCTGTGCGGGCTAATGTTCATTTAATGTTTGAAGTTGCTATCTTTTGCATGGGGCTTTTGGTTTTATATGATTTGATGCTCCTTAGGGTTTGACAGTGGTAGAAGATGGGTTCAGTCAGTTTACTTTGTTTCTGGATAATTTCAGGGGGCTAAGGCTCACCTCAGGAATCCTGGGCTTCATGCTCTGACCCTAGGAGGCTGGGATGAGGCTCGCCCACAGCTTTTTTCTCTGACCCCTTAAGGTTAAGCACCTGCTATGCTGGAGTGGCCAAGGTGTTCTCAGTCAACTGACAATGACACTCTGATGATGGGTGTTGGCAAAAACACTTTAGTGACAGGGCACTGGGTGGTAGGGGTCCCCATGTATGCATGCCGATTGCAGTGGGCACTGGTAGGTCCCATGTGCACATGTGGCTGAAGTAGTGAGGGGAGGCTGTGGGCAAGCACATACCAATGGATTAGGGCTTTGAGTATGTGCTCGCTGACCGGAGCTTGCCTGCAGAAGTGCTCCAACTGTTAGGTGGGGTCTGCTGGCAAGAAAAGTATGGTGGTGCCTGCTGGCAAGTCCCTCATCTTGGCAGCTGAAGCCACACTGCCAGTGGGTGTGGCCAGGCAGTGACCCCGGGATAGACTGGCAGATCAGGGGGTGCTCAGATCGGACTGGACCTGTGTCATGGGCAAGATAACCCTGCTCTATCCAGGTTCAGCAGACAACAAAGGCCAAGCCACCTAGCGCAGCATGGTGAGCACTAGGGGACCAGCAATCATGGCTGTGCTCCACTGCAGCTATTCCCACACCAAACTTTCTGGGCTTCATGCAGGCTGGAGTTTTGTTTCTGTCAACTCTCGAGGAAGAGCCCCCTGCCAACTCAAATCTCCTTTGGAGTGGTGGGGTCTCCTGCAGCTAGGATTCTGGAGGTCCATGGTGACAGTGAGCCATTCCACGCCTATTTCACTTACCCTTCCAGGAGCTGCTCGTGGCCTGGAATGTGTCCTGGTGCTTTGCAACCTCATTCAGAGTTCCCAGCTTCCTCCACTTTAAGCCTGGGGTCTGCATTCTTTCTCTGTCCATTTTCTATACCTTCTTTTCAAAGATCTGTTCAAAGTCCGCTGGTCTACTTGATGGTTTGTTCTCTCTCGATGGAATAACTTCTTCCTGGCTGCATCTAGTTGGCCATCTTGGCTCCCTCTCTAGTTACAGGCTTAAATAAAATAAATGAATTTTCTTGAAGATCTGAAAACTAGAACCCTGGAATCCATTGAGGCTGCACTTTCCCCAGTGGGCATAGAGGAGAATCTATTCCTTGCCTCTTCCAGATTCTGGTGGCTGCTTCAACATTCCTAGGTTTGTGGTTATATCACTATAATCTTTGCCTACATCTTCATATAACCTTCTCTTCATGTCTGTTTAATATATTCTATTTTGGGGCCAGGCGCAGTGGCTCATGCCTGTAATCCCAGCACTTTGGGAGGCCGAGGCGGACGGATCACTTGAGGTCAGGTGTTTGAGACCAGCGAGTGCCTGTAATCTTAGCTACTCAGGAGGCTGAGGCAAGAGAATCGCTTGAACCTGGGAGGCGGAGTCTGCAGTGAGCTGAGATTGCGCCATGCACTCCAGCCAACAGAGTGAGACTCTGTCTCAATGAATAAATAAATAAATAAAAACATCTTCTGTTTCAATTTTACAAGGACACTTATGATGGCATTCAGAGCCCCTCTGGAAAGTCCAGGTTAATTTTTTCATCTCAAAATTATTAATTTGGTCAAATCTGCAAACACTTTTTCCCAGACAAGGTAACTTTTACATATTCTAGGAATTAGAAATTGATGTCTTTGGGTGACCATTATTCAACCTACTACACACATTAATTCACTTTATTCTGGCATTGAGTGTTGCCATAGAATAGTTAGAAGTAAATCAGTTTTTTCTTAGCACATTACTCAGTTTTCTTGCATAGGCATATATGAGATTCATTCCTTATTTTTGAAGTTTAGTAATGTTATTTCAATATATCACTAGAAGGTCATATCAATATACAGGTGGCTCTCAATCTAAATTTCAAATCATTTTTTCTTTATTTCAAGGAGAATTTTATCATATCCTGAATATTTCTGTTTATTTCTTTTCTTTTCTTTTCTTTTTTTTTTTTTTTTGACAGAGTCTCACTCTGTCACCCAGGCTGGAGTGCAGTGACAGGATCTCAGCTCACCACAATCTCTGCCTCCTGGGTTCAAGCAATACTCCTACCTCAGCTTCCTGAGTAGCTGGGATTACAGGAATGAACCACCACGCCAGCTACTTTTTGTATTTTTAGTAGAGATGGGGTTTCACGGTGTTGGCCAGGCTGGTCTGGAACTCCTGACCTCAGGGGATCTGCCCTCCTCAGCCTCCCAAAGTGCTCAGATTACAGGCATGAGCCACCACACCCAGCCCATATATCCTGAATATTTCTTATGTGCATTTTTGACTCTTCTTCAGATATACTTTACATGTTCTCCATAATTGTTACTTTCTCTGCGCATTTTCATGCTTTCATCTTGTGGCAGTTTGTTATTGATTATTATTTGTTATTGATTATTATTTATTCTTTAAGAAGACTGACTACTTGCTAAAGATTAAAATGAGGAAGAAAGGCAAACTAGAGTAGTTTATAACTCTAACATAGGTCTGTTGCCTTGTAAAAATTCTCACAAAGTCTGCTAATTTTATTATATTTCCCCTAAGCTTTTGTTGTTCACTTAAAATCTTTGAAGGCAGGCCGGGCGCGGTGGGCTCAAGCCTGTAATAACCGCAGGCATTATTGGGAGGCGCGAGACGGGGATGATCAGGGAGGTCAGGAGATTGGAGACGCATTGCTGGCTAACCCGACGGTGAAACGCGAGACCGTCATCTACTAAGAAAAAAAATACAAAAACTAAGCCGGGGCGCGGTGGCGGGCGCCTGTAGTCGCAGATAACGGGGCTCGGGAGTGCTGAGGGGGCAGGAGAATCGGCATATAAGCATGGGAGGAGCGGAGGTTGCTATTGAGCTGGGATGCCGGCCAGGCTGGGCGCTCCAGCGCCGCGGGAGAGAGCAGAGCGAAGACTTCGCGTCTCAAAATAAAAAAAAAAAACAAAAAAAAAAAATCTTTGAAGGATGCCAACCATTATTCAGTCTCAGACAATGGTTTCTATTTCTCTTTGATCCACTTTACTTCTTCTAGGAAACTTGGTTGTAGAGCAGGTTTTCTAAAATTGTGCTATTCCTTTGTTTACCATTGGAATTTTTTGTCCACATAAATATTGTATTTGTGATTACATATTTTTCTTTAGAGCAACTCACTTCTGTTATTTGAATTGTTTTAACTAAGGAGGAGATCTTGTATTAAAATGGTTGGTTCAATGATAGGCTCACTTACCATAAGTAGTAACAGTAAAATGAAAGAGTAAAAAACACGTTACTTCTAAAGGCTTACTATTTGTGAGAAGATGAGTTTGGCACACTGTAATGAATTGGCAAAGAAATACTATTATAAAACAAAGACCATCTTGGAACCTTCTCAGAAGGATTAAAAAGAATTGAGGAGGGAAAACTCAGTGTGACCCAATTAGAACAGCTGCAATGTTTAACTGTTTTATGTGTTGGATTTTCACACAATATTTGTTTGAAGATAAGTTTTTACTACTGTAAAGATTTAGATTCACTGTTCTAGATTATATCTACAGCTCTGAAACATGTAAAGTGAAATAAAAGTATGCACAATTTCTCAATTTTCACAGGAGACAGTCACTAGATGCTGTATCTTTCTTTTTTAAAGAAAAGATAATTTTAAAGAAAACATGTAGTCATAATTTTAAAACATAAAGGTAACCATCAAATATTATAATACATGTAAACATACATGTACACATGCATATTTGACTTACTTATTAAAAGTCAAAGATTTTTAGTTAGAGTAAAAACTTCTAATTCCAATATATGTTATACTATCTATCAAGCTTGTCTGCATGCAGCCCAAAATGGCTTTGAATGTGGCCTAATACAAATTAATAAACTTTCTTAAAACATTATGAGTTTTTTTGTGTGTTTTTTTTTTTTTTTTTTTTTTTTTTTTTTTTAGCTCATCAGCAATCATTAGTGTTAGTGTATTTTGTATGTAGTCCAAGACAATGCTGCTTCTTCCAATGTGGCCCAGGGAAGCCAAAAGATTGGACACCCCTGCTATGTATTATTATGTACGCAAGTTATATCTGAAACAAGATTCAGATTATATCTGAAATGTAAAAATCAAAAAAATGGTCAAAAGAATACTGAGTAAATATAAATGAAAGAAAACAAAGGCCATGCAATCTAGCAATCATGTTTCTAGGTATATATTCATTTATTTTGAAAACTGTGTCCACACAAAACCCTTGATGTAAATGTTTATAGCAGTTTTATTCATAATTACCCCAAACTGGAAGCGGCCAACTAACAGCAATACACTTTGCATGGAAATAAACATTGATGCATGGACATTAATACAATTGTATGGAAATAAACATTGATGGATGGACATCAATACAATGACATATTATTCAGCAATAAAAAGAAATGAGCTATCAAGCCTCAAAATATCATGGATGAATCCCGAATGCACATTGCTAAGTAAACGAAGCTAGTCTAAAAAGTTACACAGCATCTGATTCCAATTATATGACCATTCTGGAAAAGGCAAAATGACAGAGAACATTAAAAAAATTAGTAGCTGCCAAGAGTTTGTAAGGAGTTGGGCAAGGTTGAAAACTTAATGCACAGCGACTTTTTAGGTTGATAAACCTGTGTATAGTACTGTAATGGTGAATACATGACACTATACATTTGCCAAAACTTAGAGAACTTTATGTATAGCACAAAGAGTAAACTTTAACGTATGCAAATTTTTCCAATATCATTTGGTAGATCAAAGGATTCCAGGGTGGAATGCAGAATATTAAAAAAAGCAAACTAACTGTATTACAAATATATTAAACAACCTTGATGAAGACAGGCAGGTTTGAGGAAGATGATGATCTCCGTAAATTTACAAATGAAGGGAGTGCATAAGACAAAAGGCAAAAAATAAATAAATAAAAACCACACACAAAACCAAAAACACCCCCCAAAACCTAGCAGTACACAAATACTGTAGTGTGGATGATTATTTCCCATGAGATTATAGATGAATTATTTATTATCATTCTGTGATATGTATATATAGGAATTGAACAATTAAGTGAGTAAATGACAGATGGTGGGAGCTGTGTTTATTCCTGCTGAGTGGGGATTTATAAATAACCAAGAAGGCCATAATGATCCCTGGGGTAATGATTTACAGTTGGAGATATTAGTGTCAACTTATGTTCAGGTTAACATAGATAATATTGATACGGATGGATATATATGTGTGGTATGTATGTGTGTGTGTGTGTTTGTGTGTGGACTAATAGACATGTAAACACATGGGTTAGTATACAAATATCTATTTTCTTATTCTGTCAGCTAAGAAAGCCTAGAATTGAGGACACCCCAGTAGCAACAAGTACAGCTAGGGTCCAGATGTTGCTTTCTAGTACCAACTTCCAAAACAAAACAAAACAAAAATAAAAACAAACCAGAGTTCCTCAGAGAAATGCTTATTCTAAGGCTGTGGTGTGAAATGTACAAAATGAATCTGGAGCATCATGTAGTGCCAGAAAATAAAGTTCCTAATAATAATAATAATGATAATAGTAAGATATATCGAAAGGACACAGGAGCCAACTCAAAGAGCTCACAATGATCATCTTTGGAAAATACAGTCTTCAATAGAAAGATAGGTTATTGGAAATAAAATGAGTTAGTTAATGCATTTAGAAGTATGTGGATATAAGCATTAAGATCCAATTGTGGTATTTTTGTTTGTGACAATATATCCAGGAGTCTTTGAAAGTTTCTGAAAAGGAGGTGTCATTTCAAGTGCAATTATCTTGACCAGGTACGCTGGCTGAGAGAACCCAGCCCTCTTTGTTCTAGGGATGGACTTGAAGAAAAATATATTGAGTTGCAAGAAAACTGATATGAGACTACAGAACTATACAAGCCTTTTATTATTTCACCTGTATAAGTAAAAGGAGATAATGCTGAATATATATTAAGCAGAATTAAAGTTGACAAAAAATATGTTCTCTTGGTTGCCGTATGATAGAGTTTCCACTATATTATATTATTATAATATTGTAATTTTAAAGGCCACCTATAACTGAATGCCTAGAAATTAGAGGCAGAGAAAGATGTGATCCAGTTAGCTTTACCTTTGGAATATGTCCAAGGAGGTGTTTGGGAGGAATTTGACTCATGGATAAAGGATGAGAAAAATAATTTGAGTTTAATTTGGGTATATGTTCACTAGTATGTCTGAGAAATTATAGATGCACTGTTTGTCACACAGTTTATTCTTAAACATGCCAAAAATCAAATAGCTTCACACTGACGTTATCTTCCATGCATTAACCACCTATGTCCCTGCCTAGAGATGAGAAGTACTTAGAAATATCAGTGTTTCTTCTTCTCAAGATAATAGTTAGTGATTATAGCAATTTTAACATATGTAGCAAACTATTACTTATTTAACTTTGCCTACTCTTAAGATTGTCTTGAGTGAGAAGCAGAGAGAGAATTGTTAACAAGTCAGGAATGTCTTCTGTTGTAATAGGGATATAAATGAAATTAGATTTATATAATCTGCAAAAATAGTATGTGTTACCAACCTAAAATCCTAGAGGTTGAAAGACTTCTAGTATTAGTTGTCTTTGTGACTTATTGCTACCATCATCCATCCAATTCTACTTATCTCTCTGCTTTGCTGAACTACTGTAGTATCAGTTTTTGCACAAGTTGGCTTTCCTTAGGATTCCAAGATGGCTGCCCGTGAATTAAGACAAAGTACTTTTTAACTGACAAACAGCACAAGAAAGAAAAGAAACATCTCATTCAAGCATGCAATAAGATGATCCCTTCTGATGAAACAAGCAATCTGTTTTGAATATAAGGAGACATATTCTCCTAGGCATTGGTGTAGACAGAAAATAAAACAAGGATTTAAAATTTTGAAGTATGAAATCCATAGGCTATATGTAATATATAAATATAAAATGTTGTATGTTGCAGAGGATATACAGATTTTAAAATGAATGTTGATTATTTATATTCTAGGTTATTAAAACCAATATGTTAAATTTCTAAAAGCAGATACTGTACAGTTTTCACTTACCATTCTTAACACCATACACTAAAAAAATTTTTTAAATGTTTAACCAGAAAACCCTTATACATTTGAAATTTAAAGGAAATCCTAAACCCTCAGGAAAAATAGAAATCAAGAAGAAACTATATACTCTTTGGTAGATAATGACAAAGAAACCATTGAACATTAAAATTTTATGCCTTGCTGCAAAAGATGTATCACATTGGTTTATTGTCTTGTTGATTTTACTGTTAAGCAATAAAAGAAAATAAGAATTGAATTTTAGAAATTAGCCAAAGCACTATGAAAGATATTAGTTATAGAAAACATAAAGCAACAAAAATAATACCCTAATTCCAAATAAAGGATAAAAGTAGAAACTCCACATATATAATTCAACATTAAAAATATAACTACTGATCCAGAAAACAACAAAATGTATGAGGATATTACATACAAGTTGTACCTAATAAGTGTTTCAAAATTCTTGAAACTAATGATTTTCTAGAAAAATATATATTATAAAACATAATTCAAGGTGGTGCAGAAAACTAGAACAGATCCATAATTATGTACAAAATTGTGAAAAAATGTTCACAAAAATATATTCTCCACAACGACATTAGTAACCCTTACATAGCTAAATTTATTGGTGACAGCTTCTAGAACAGTATTGTCCAACAGAAATATAAGCAAACTATGTATATAAACAAAACTTTCATTATAGCTATGTTAAAAAAGTGAAATTAATTTGAATGTTTTATTTAAATAACTGTATCCCAAATTTTATCATTTTGACATTTAATCTATATAAAATTATGAATGAGATAATTTACATTCTTTTTTCATATTAAATTACTGATATCACTACTTGATACAGCACATTTCAGTTTGGACTAGCCATATTTAAGTTCTAATCTGAAGTGCTACTGGCTAGTGGTTTAATATTTAAATGGCATTGCTTTTACTTCAAGGGAATGTGGTCAGACACTGTAGAAGTCAAGATGTTTCACTCTTCATTAAGCAGCCTTGGTAAGCATGGTTTTTGCTTGGCTTTTAGTCATAAATACGTTCATAGCATCACACACACACACACACACACACACACACACACACACACACACATCTACAAATGTCGAGACCAAAGAATTTTGCTTTTTTTTTTTTTTTTTTTGAAAATTGGATGTTTTGTATAATTTGATGATGATTTTAAGAAAACTTTTATACAATCAAGGTGATGTATGTTGTAAGTTTCTTTTCATTATCAGAGAGAGAGAAGATAGAGAGAGAGCAGAGACTACTGTTTTCAATGTTCATTTTACTAAGAGTTATGCAACTCTAGGAAAGCATATTTTTTAAGGTTTAGTTCAGAAATTTTAAAAAGCATGCCATGTACAATTTGGGCAAGACCAGATTTCTAAGATTCTATTGTTCTTGTGCCAGTTGGGTAACATAGAAGTTATTGGTAAAAGTAATTTTATTGAATAACAAAATAATGGTATTGAGTTCTACCTAAAGGCCAAAAGCTCTGCTCTTTCTTTGTTAGAAAATGAAAAAATTTCAAAAAAGTGTGAAAGATATACTAACATTAAACTGAAAATTTCTTCTTGAATAATCAGAAAATATGAAAGAGAAAGAAAAAGGAGGTATAATCCTCATATTTATTTTTTAATGTTAATCTCATTGTACCACCTATAATTATTCATAAAACTCCTTAAAATTTTTTTCCCTGTATATTAGTATTCTTATAATAATAGTTGATTTGTTTGTGTACTTGTCTGCTTTTTCTTCCTTTGTATCTTTACTCTTTATTTTAATGTAGGTCTTTCAGCTTATATTTAAATTTAAATTTGGGTCTTTCAATTTTACTTCTGATATGTTTCCCTTTCTGTAATGTCATTACTTTTGCCCTCCTCTATCTCTTCTTTTAACATTTTCTTTTGTCTCTTTACCCTTCTCTCCTTCTGTGCCTCCATCTTTTCCCTCCCTCCCTCTCTTTTCTTTCTCTTCGTATTATTATTCTGTAATTTATTCCAGGAATTACAGATTATCAATAACGCTAGAGCAAAATCTAACAACTGGAGTGCATACAACTTGGTATGGAACAAATAGGTAACAAACGTGCCCGTGTGATGCCAGGGGTGGTCAGTGGTTGGAGTGTGGGGTAGCTGAAATTACTCTTAGCCATTTGCCTCAGTGTGCTGAGTAAAATTATTATTTTTAAATCATGTCATAACATGAAATGTTTCATAAACATTTCCTAAGACTATCCCAGTTAAATTAAAATTAATTGTTTCAAAAAATCAGAATAAACCAGCTTTGCTTGGTGTGCTTTCTGAAGGTTAGACTATAATTTTTCAGTAAATAGATGTGGAAGACAAATGGTAATACAGTTAGAGACAAATGCACACATAAGTAATTTCCCATTTTCAAAGTCTGTGGACTACTCTCTACAATATGGCAATTTAGATGATTTCCTGAATCTTTTAAAATTGAAAACTCACCTTTAAGATTTGACAACCTTTTAGTTGTCAAAGTGCAACTAGAAATGGAAATGCAAATAAAACCACCACCCACATGTTAATGATGTCACTGGGGTACTGAAGCTTACCCCGTGGGAAGTGTCATCACACAAGACTACCAAGCATTTGTATTTCCACATAGAGAATGAGCACAATTTTGCGGAAATGCTTGATTTTGCTTTTGACTTAGGCTCTTAGAAAGGCCATTTCTTTTTTCAGCTGCATTCTCACTTGCTTTTAAATTTACCCATTGGTTCACCCATTAGTGGCAGTATTGAACATTCTTGCTTTAGTGACATTTCAGATTTAGGTTATTTATTTTCAGGGCTTAAAAGAACATTTGTGTTTTCTCAGCATGCATCTTCACTCCTTGAAATATTACATTTGTATGGGATAAATAGTTGTTTGAAGGGGATAGCTATTGCAGAAGAAGACACAAACATTGAATTTATACACACACACACATATATATGTATATAATGCTGCTTATATATATGTATATAAATATGTGTGTGTATATGTATTTTATCTATCTATCTATCTATCTATCTATCTATCTATCTATCTATCTATAAATGCTACTTAAGACATCTGATGACTTCAAATAGCAATTCTCAAAGTTTATACAGTGGCCTTTTCAAAAGGCCAATGTTTCCTATAAATCACATGCTAACTTCTTAGATTTACTGGTCAGAATAAAAACAATATCCTCTGAAATCTCAAATACTAAGAATGATGCTGGTTTTGGTGAAGCATCAATGAGTGACTGACTCCTGTTTGCTAAATATTAAAGTAAATTATTCAGGTCAAAATCCAAAGTGTATATTTCATTATCCAGAGATCCGGATTAGCCAGATAAATCTTGTGGACTCTCAGTCATATATAAAGGACAGTTCATCAGTAGAACTGTTTTTGGTTTGTTTGCTCTTTCAGACTATCACTACAGTGATCTGAAACACAAAATATTGGCCTAGGTTTGAAGACTGGTGATCATATCAACTCTAACTTGCATCAAGCTAGGTTTAATTTAATTTACATTCCCATCAGTCACCAAGCATGGCAGCAGTTAAGAATATAAATATAAGTGAGCATTACAGATTCCCAGCATCTCCCTCGTTTGTTGGGGAGGTGAACCTATAAACTTCAGAGGCCAACGCAGTCCGTGTAGAGGGAACAACTCTCTAGGTCAGAGGAGCGCTGAGCCATAGGCTTACACTGCAAGGGGAGATGCCAGCACTCAAGAGACCACTGAGGACTGCAGAAGATATAAAGCAGGGGCTCTCAAACTTTAGTATCAGAATCAACTAGGGGACTTGTTAAGGCACAGAGTACCATACACTCATACCCGGTTTCTGATTCAGCAGACCTCAGACAGGGACCCAGAATATCATTTTTCACAAGTTCCCAAGTAGTATTGCTGATAATGCTGGTCCAGGGACTACCTGTTGAAAACCACAGAGGAATTTTTTTTTTATGTTTTGTTTTTACTTAGATATTAAGTCCATAACCTGAATGTGGCTTACCACAAACTGTCTGATATTAAAGTATAACTAATATGCGCATTATGAAAAATGACATTAGGTTCAAATTGTTCCCACCAGAATTAAGCACTTATCTAGATAATTCAGACACAAGCCTTCTCCTCTCTCAATTATACAAGCAGAGTCAAGTGGTTTATTAAGCAGGATTTAGAAATGCTATTGGCCATGACAGTTTCTTTGGATTATAAATAGCAGACTCTTACAGTTTTTATTTATGAATATTGATTTGCATCAGAAACTTGAGAAGGTCAACCAACTTGTCATTGAATCCATTATTACAGTGAATACAGATGAATGTACTTAAAGAGGCAGCAGTAATTGCAACATTGAAAAGTTTGCAGTTTAATGTCTTTTTGTTAACCAAAACAGGGCCAGGTCTCATAATCTGCATTATTTATGGTGGTGATGAAGCCCTAATCCAATAAGGGAAGTGAGATAATGTTTTAGCCCTAATGTTAAAAATAATTAGTAAAGATTTTCTTGTGAAAGCAATTCGTATAAACGATAACTCTGTGTAAGGAAACTTGGCTGTGGGAAAACCATAATTAAGGTTGAGCTTTTTCTGAAGAGGATTAAAACCTAATTTGAAATATAAATTTAATTTAAACCTATTTTTGAAAATTTTAAAAGATGTCTTGAAAGTGTATTTCAGTGAAGAAGAATTTAAAAGGCCCTAACATGTTTCTACAAGATCTAAATTATGCAGATTCAGATAGCATTAAGAGTTCTCAGAAGTGTTTCTTAAATATCATTTATAGATTAAGAAGGTTAAGGATAAGTGTGTGTCGATTGAGATCATGCCCCTTGAGTTATTCTTTGTATAAATTAGGAACTCAGCAATTCCTTGAGATTTCCAATTAAAATATCAACAATAGTCGAGATTATAGAGGTATTCCAAAGAATTTGCTAAGAAACAGCCAAACCCTTAGTTATCAAAATTAATTATTTCAAATGGCAAACATTTTAAAAATATGAGAAATTGATGGTTTAAACAGATTCCTAATTTGATCTGTTTCTTGAAAAAAATTCAAAAATCTTCAAATAATTTTGAACTCTTTGATTTTTTTCTTTTTTCTTTTTGGATACAAAGTCGAGCTCTGTCACCCAAGCTGAAGTGCAATGGCGTGATCTTGGCTCACTGCATCCTCTGCCTTCTGAGCTCACTTAAGCCATCCTCCCACCTCAGCCTCCCAAGTAGCAGGGACTACAGGCATGCATCACCACACCCAGCAAATGTTTGTAGTTTTTGTAGACATGGGGTTTCACCATGTTGCCCAGGCTGGTCTTGAACTCCTGGGCTCAAGCAATCTACCTGCCTCTGCCTCCCAAAGTGCTGGGATTACAGGCGTGAGCCACTGTGCTCAGCCAATTTTGAACTCTTATGTAAATTTCAAGGCCTGTTCCTCAAATTTCCCCCCCAAAATCCAATGAAATTCCATAGAATGAACATATGTGTTTTCCTAAATGTAAAATAAAAAATACAGAAATAATCCCACTTATCTTGCCTGTGACAACCATTAAAAGTGAATTCTGTGTTGACTGAGACAATTCCTGTAATGGGAACTACAAGTAAAACGATCAATAGTTTCCTATTTTTTCCCAGTTTGGTGAAATGAGAGCTATTTGGTATACAGCACAATGATGATTTATTTAATGTTCTATTTGTTTATGAAATAAATATGTATTGGATGTGTTCTATTATCTACCACTGTCTAAAGCTGGGGATAAAGTATTCGGAGAGATAGTCATGATCCCTGCCTTCATGGAACATATATTGTAGGGGGCACTACAGTCAATAAACAAATACAAAACAAATAAACTAATAATGACAAATTATAATAAATGATAGATGGAAATAATGCAGTGGTTGCCATAGATAAAAATGAAGGGAGGCAGTAATTGAGAGAAATGATTTAAAAAATGTTGCCTTGGAAAGGTTGCATTTAATGCAAAGAAAAGGGGAAATGCACAGGCAGAGGAAGAAGCAAGAATAGCTCTTTAGTCTATGCTGAACCTAGTTAATGTGGGGTCGTTAACCTAAGGTTTCTCTCTGAAGCTCTGAGTTAACTCAGGGTTAGCCCCTGGATTCCTCTGCTTTGCTGATGTTTCATGTACAGCTAGCAGGATTAGGGGCCCAAGCTTTTACTAATACATACATTTTCCACCTAAGACACTTTAGGTTTGAGCAGTTTATATAAAATATATGCTAATGGAACAGGAGTCCTATTGTCTGCTCACTGCCACGCCCCCCTCACCCCCCTTATCACAAGAGAACGAAATCATAGGCATACAGCAGCAGATAGTAGACCTTTCTGAGGTTCCACTTCTAGTTCTTAAATACAAACATAGCTCCCATTAATTATCTTCTTTCCTATCCTTTTCTAAGAGAAGGCATTCTTTATTTTTTCAGGGCAAGAGAGGTTATATTTATTTTTATAAATTGTTTTTAAAAATGTTGGCACTGTGGCTCAACTCTATAACCCAACACTTAGGCAGGCTGAGGTGGGTAGATCACTTGAGGCAGGCCAGGAGTTTGAGACAAGCATGGTTAACGTTGTGAGACCCTATCTCTGCTAAAAGTAAAAAATTAGCTGGGCATGGTGTGTACCTGTGGTCCCAGCTACTCCAGAGGTTGAGGTAGGAAAATCACTTAAACTCTGGAGGTTGAGGCTGCAGTGAGCCATAATTGTGCCACTGAACTCCAGCCTGTGTGACAGAGCAAAACCTTGTCTCAAAAAAAAAAAAAAAAAAAGTAACATGGTTACATATACATTGCAAAAATTTTTTTAAAAAGGCCTAACCAAGGGTATAATTGTTAAAATCCACCTTTCCACTCATTAGAGATAATTATTATTAATAATTTTTTATTCTTCTTTTAGATATATTTTAAGTGATCCAATAGTCCATAGATGGTTTTTTTGGATAAACATAGAAATTAAGTCTTCTCAAGTCATTATACAAAAAAGATAGCTGCACACACATATTTATAACAGCACAATTCGCAATTGCAAAATTGTGGAACCAACCCAAATGCCCATCAATCAATGAGTGGATAAAGAACTCTAGTATACATATACGATGAATACTACTCAGCCATTAGAAGGAATGAATTAATGGCATTTGCAGCACCCTGCATGAGACTGGAGACTATTATTCTAAGTGAAGTAGCTCAGGAATGGAAAACCAAACATCATATGTTCTATTGATATGTGGGAGCTAAGCTATAAGGCGTAAGAAGGTTATAATGGACTTTGAGACTTGGGGGAAAGGGTGAAAGGGGGTAAGGGATAAAAGACTACAAATGGAGTGCAGTGTATACTGCTCAGGTGATGGGTGCACCAGAATCTCACAAATCACCACTAAAGAACTAACTCATGTAACCAAATGCCACCTGTACCCCAATAACTTATGGAAAAATTAAAATTAAAGAATTAAAAAAAAAAGAAATGGAGTCTTCTCAAGTTAAAGCTTGAAACTTACATTTTTAAAAATCTGAGTTCCTTTTTCAGGAGAGGGCCCAGGAAACTCACCAGATCACTGCATCCAGACAATGAGAGCCAGGCTCCTCATTTTGCCTCCTTACCCCTACCTACTTCATGTTTTCCTACACAATATTAAATTTCTTCCCTGCTATGTAAACCCTTAATTTTAGTTGATTAGGGAGATGAATTTAAGACCAATCTCCCATCTCCTTGGCTGCAGGACCCAAAAAGCCTTCTTCCCTGGCAGTAGTCATCTCAGTGATAGCTTTACAGTATGGTGCGCAGCAGGACCTAGACTAAAACCCTGGTGTTTTATGTGGGGAAAAGAAAGAGAGATCAGCCTGTTACTGTGTCTATATAGAAGGAAGTAGACATAAGAGACTCCATTTGGTTCTGTATTTGAGATGCTGTTAATCTGTGACCCTACCCCCAACCTTGTCCTTGCAAGAGACATGTGCTGTAGTGACTCAAGGCTTAATGGATATTGGGCTGTGCAGGATGTGTCTTTGGTAAACAAGTACCTGAAGGCAGCTTGCTGGTTAAAAATCCTGCCCGTCCCTGGGCAATGGAACATCTCGGTGTAAAACCCATTGTGTGCTTTGTTTACTGAGCAAGGAGAAAACCGCCTTTAGAAATAAGGTGGGACTTGCTGGAGCAATGCTGCTAAAAGGTTTATGGAGAGTTTGCATATGCATCTTAAGGCACAGCATTTTCCTTTAAACTTATTCATGTCACAGGGATTTTTGTTCATATGTCTTACTGCTGATTTCCTCCCTACAGTGATCCTATTGTCCAGCCACTCCCTTATGTTTAAGATGATAAAGATAATTATCAATAAATACTAAGGGAACTCAGAGACCGTGCCGGCGTGGGTCCTCTGTAAGCTGAGCGCCGGTCCCCTGGGCCCCGCTTTTCTTTCTCTATACTTTGTCTCTGTGTCTTATTTCTTTTCTAAAGTCTCTCATTCCACCTAACGAGAAACACCCACAGGTGTGGAGGGGCAGGCCACCCCTTCAGTTTTGGTAACAGATTTTGGTTCCCTGACTGGGAACGCATTGCTAGTGGATCTGCTGCCATGGGCCAGGAGTCTCAGAAGCCCTCTTAAGCAGCTGCCTGCCCAATTTTGGATAGAGGTGTGTTTCCCTCTCTCTGGCCCTGCCACTGCCGGCCCCAGTCATGTTCCTGATTGCCTCAGAAGAACAGCCTTTGAAGTTTGACACCTGTCTGGATAGGTAAGTGTCCTTTGTGGGCCCAGAGAGCAGGATCTGCTCCTCTCAATTTGGAAAATTTGTAAAGGAATTTCCATTTGCAGTTTGAAAAAGCCCAACTGACTGAGAGCAGGAAGCACGTGACTGTTTGAGTTTGGACACTCTTGGGGCTTGTTTGCTGCTGCAGTGGTTGGATTGCGTTTTGGTTATTGTGTGTGTCACGGGAGAAAGCTTATAAGCTATTGCAATACTGTTTGGAATCTGGAGTTTGCTGTCGCGTGGGAAAGTGTGATGGAGTTTCATGTATCCAGGCTTTTGTGCTGCTGTTCTAAGCAGAGTCAGGCCTGGTTAGTATATGATGTTCTTCTGTGGTGCTGTTTGGCCACAGTGTTCTTTGGAGTGTGGGGAGGTTTGGCCTTTAAACATCAAACTGCTATGAAAACTGCTTTGCCCAACATTTTGGATGACAGCCTTCAGTGGGTTACCTGCTGAGGCAAACAAAGTGTAGTCATGAAAACTGGTGAGTTTCCACTGGTATCTCACAACTAGAGTTCTGAGGTAAAAGCTATTGGATCTGTGTTTATGTGATGTGTGAATGTCTACATGAGTTTGTGTATATAGATTTATTATATTATATGTTGTGTCTACCAAACTGGCTTATAAATAAACGACCATTCATAAATTAAGAAAGTCTAAAGTATTTTTCAAGTTCACATAACTTAAGTAAACCTTTAATGGACAAGCTGGCTTTAAAATTATTGACAAAAGAAAAATAGAAATGTCTTTGGAATTGTCAGTGTACCTTTTTATCTGGGTTTTATGTTTGTCTCTGCTAGATATTTAGAGGTGTCAGGGTTTTCCATAGAAGGATAAAAGACTATAAACCCAGCTAAAATAGAATGATATTGGTTTGTGTGCCTTCTTTAACAAGCGAGACTAAGTTAATGTGAGCTGAATCTTCTGCATTGTTGGCAAAAATATTAAGGTTCTTACTTAGGTGAGCGCCTATTGTTCACTGGCTATAAATTTTTCTGAAGTAATATAGATAAATTTAAAAATAAAAGAATTGAGCATATGTAAATAGGATAAATGGTGTAGGTGAAAATTTTGTGTAATTTAAAACCTTAAAATTATTTTTGGTGCTCATTGGATGTCTGGGCCATTTCCAATTATGAAAAGTTATGATATGGAAAACATATTTCTAGAAATTGTGGAATAAGTCTCAGCTATAAAATGCCAGTATCTGAGAGGCAGCTCAGAAATTTATGCTTCCTAGGTTTTTCACTAAAATTTAAGGTTACTGAGGATAAGGATTATAGTTAATATATAACTCTGCATATAAAACATGCCAAAGAAGATATATCCTTAGTGAGAAAAAGAATAATTTTGTCTATTTCAGAAGTTATCTAAAGGTTAATTCAAATTACAGACTTGAAAAGGTTATTTATGAAACAAGGTAGAAAGAAACCAGTAAGTAGGGGAGAGAGACATGAAGAAAGTTATGGATATAAAGATGTATTTTTTGGTAAGAACAGTTATAAAAAATGAGAATACTTCTGTGTGTATGGTAAATATTTGCCCTAAAGTAAAATAACTGGTTATTTAAAAAAAAGAAGAGAAAAAATTTAGGACAAAACAGGAAGTCCAAACAATTCATAGATGGTCTGTGTAAGTCATATGTAGTTTTCCTGTTTTCTCTGTGCCAATCTTCATTCACATACAGAGAAAATAGAAACTTGAAAATTTAGATAGTAAAATATTTTTTAAAACCTAATGAAAAATTGGAGAATTTGGCTAATTACCATTGCTCATTGTTAAGGCTCTTAATCTTGATAAAGGTAAAATAAGAAATATTGTAAAAAAAATACATTGACAGTTTAGCAGTTCTTTTTAAATATAGCTAAGCAGGAAGCCAGGTTTAGCGTGGAACTAAATTTCATATAAATGCTTGCATTGCATCACATTGTATTTGCTATTCTGCATAGATAATACTAGTACTAAAGAATTTATTGGTCACGTGCCTAAAGAGAATTTTTTTAATTGCACAAAATGTATAATGGTATTGTTGGACTTAAAGACATTAGTTTGTATACCAGGAAGAAAATATCCATCATGTTTTTTTTTTTTTTTTTTAAGGCTCTGGATAACACTGTACACCTCTGATCCAGAGAGCTATAAGAGCTTGAAGGTTCCTAACAATAAAATAAATAAATAAATAAATTAAATTAAATTAAATAAATAAAAGACTTATTTTTATAAGTTTATGCAAGAGAAATTAATGTATTATTTATTTTGCTTACTTGTAAGTGGGTATGCGGAGTAGAAAATGCTGAAATGCGTGTGATATATCCAAAAGCTAATTCAATTAATTTAATAATTTAGTTCATTTCAGATCTTTTTCCTATATGAGCAAAAAAACTATGATTTATGGCGTACAAAGTTTTAAGTTTTAGGAAAGAACTGACTTTGGTTCCTAATAAGGAAATTATTATTGGACTTGGGATTCTTTTCATATCTACTTTTTAGTTGGTTTTACCATTATTAGCCATTTTAAATGACATTTACCTGGTTTAAAGTATTAGTTAATTAAGAATTAATGAAAAAAGTGAGACTTTCTAATGATTTTTTTATCCCAATCATTTATCACTGATGGACTTTCATGTGTGTACTTGGAAATGAAATATGTACAAATGTTGCATTGGATTGAAGATTTTAGTGGTGAAAATTACCTAATCAGTTATCAGTACTGTATCTGGAAACGAGTCTCGGAAATATGTGATAACACTCTTTGAAATAGCTGAAAAGAAATTTTTGGGAGATTGTTGTTACTTTGTCCTTGTTTTGTAGTACAGAATTTAAGTGAAACAAAATTATTTATTTTCATACTGAGTTTCCAGAACTGAAATTTGCATTTATCATTTTTTTAAATGATGGAGAGAAAAGTTAGTTGTCTTACTTTGATAAGTTTGGCATAGGACTTATCACATTTGTGATGTGTTTGGCCACAGTTCTATCACTAGAATGCTAGCAATTAGACATATGCAATGAGTAAACTAATACAGTGGATTGAAGTGTTGCAGGCAGTAACTATTAGATAAAATAATCACAGTGTTTTAATATGTGACATGTTAGAGAGAATGATAGGAGTTTCTGTAGTATAAATATCTTATTAACTAATCCTTGTGCTATTAGGTTAACAGAGCTTTGACTCCTGGTTCTGAAAAAGGCGCTGACCCCTGCTAAATTTTGAACCTTGATCCCCTATGCAAAGCCTTGTCTTCAGACCTAGGAGAAGGTGACAAACAGAATGAACTGTTTTGTGAGAGACAGGGTTGGAAATTAAAACTCTTCAACCTCCTATGGGGCAGGGACTATTGTGGAAGAGTTGGATGTGTGAGATTGTAAGGACTGATTTTCAGAGGTAAGATTATTTGAGTGTTCCTATAAATTAAACATTAATGTCAAAAGCACTCTAATGAAAGGCCAGCATCTGGGTCCATGTGTTCAAATTAGAACATTTTCTTGTAGTATTAATCTGCTCTTTAATGGAAAATTATGAAAGGTTATGAAAGGTTTATGGAAGTCTTAACTTATGATTCAACTGATTAAAATTAGATAGATTTGTTTATAAGGTTTTATTAAAATCAGCTTAATATTAATAATATACAAAGATAGAATGCAATTTGGTTGTTTGTTTTAATAAAATTTTCATGGAAGAGAGAATAAGAGCAACAAGAGTGAAACTCCGTCTCAACAAAATAAATAAATAAATAAATAAATACATAAATAAATAAATATGTGAGACTGGGTAATTTATAAAGAAAAGAGATTTAATCTGCTTACTGTTCTGCAGCTGTACAAGAAAGGTAGTGGCTTCTGTTCAGCTTCTGGGGAGGCCTCAGAAAACTTAACAATCATGGCAGTAGGTGAAGGGGAGCAGGCACCTCTTATATGGCCTGAGCAGGAGGAATGGTGAGGGGAGAGGCCACACACTTTTAAACAACCAGATCTCAGGATAACTCACTCACTCACTATCACTAGAACAGCACCAAGGGGATGGTGCTAAAACATTCATGAGATACCATCCCCATGATCCAATCACCCAGACCCCATCTCCAACACTGGGAATTATAATTGAACATGATATTTGGATGGGGACACAGATCCAAGCCACATCAACACCTCCCAAGAGATGAGAAATTTGCTTTTCCAGGAAAATAGAAGTTATGTTGCAACATTTAATTGTTTGCTCCTTCTCGTTTGTAAACACACCTAAATTTCCATGTGTCATTGTATCTTCCTATTTCATCTGAAATAAGCCATTTTTTTCTTTCTTTTTCTTTCTTTCTCTTTCTCTCTCTCTTTCTCTCTCCCTTTCTCTCTCTCCTTCTCTCCTTCTCTCTTTCTCTCTTTCTCTCTTTCTCTCTTTCTTTCTGACGGAGTCTCTCTGTGTCTCCCAGGCTGCAGTACAATGGCGTGATCTCGGCTCATTGCCACCTCCGCCTCCCGGGTTGAAGCAATTCTCCCACCTCAGCCTCCCGAGTAGCTGCGACTACAGGTGTGCGTTACCACACCCAGCTAATTTTTGTATTTTTAGTAGAGACAGGGTTTCACCATGTTGGCCAGACTGCTCTTGAACTCCTGAACTCAAGTGATCTGCCCGTCTCGACCTCCCAAAGTGCTGGGATTACAGGTGTGAGCCACCACGCCCACCTACCTTTTCTAAGATTAAGGCTCTATTACAAATTATTTAGAACTTTGTGCATTTGTTTTTGTCTTTCACTTTGTATAGCTATGCTAGTGCCACATCATTCTTTGCATTCTGTGCTCTGTAATACTAAATTTTTCATGATTCTCAAACGTTCTTTACCCAATCTATGCACTTTCCAGAGATTGTCATTCATATTTTCTCAGTATAGCAAACTCCTTCTTACTCATCAAGACTTAGTAAAAACATCATCTCTACGGACATTGTCTTGGCTCCCCCTGGTAGAATTGAGTGCTGTTCCCTGTGAACAGGGTTTTGTTACACAATAGTGCAATCTATTTATCTGCCTGGTTTCCCCATGATTTGAGAGTAAGGAATGTGTCTAATTTATCCTTGTATTTTCATTTCCTATTGTAAATCCATTGTACATTTTAATGAATGCCTTTTGACTGATTGGGAACATTATGATGGAATGAAAGATTTGTCATTGTTTAAGGATCATGCCATGAATTTCTTCATGTAAATTTCATCTCACTCTTACCATTAGTGTTGGTTTGGGTGATCTTTTCAAATGAGTGTGTGTGTGTGTGAATGTAATTCTAGTCAAAACTGACTCCTCCCTAAGGGTTAATTCTTCATAAATTACAAAATTTTCTGTAGGATCCTGGATTTTTGTAAACATGAGCCATTTCAGTGCTTTTGGCCACACCACCTTTGTGGTCATGCATAAAATTCCTCTTTCAGCCTACACTTGTGCTCTGCTTCATGTTTGCTACATATTTAGGACTTTGGAAAGTGAAAACACCCATGGCACAGTAGTTTTGAGTTCTTGTTTTGACTTGGCAAATGTTTTCATTAATACTTTTGTAGGCAAAATATGATATTCCTAAAGAAAACCATTTTAATTTATCATAACTTCTGACAAAAAATACTTGGGTGAAAAAATATTCACTGCATCTTTATGAACATCTCCCATATAATGGACCAGCTATAATTTAAATGTTTTCCCTATGTCCAGTACTTCTAAATGGTCAATAGACTATGGTTGGCCATTTGACAAAACTGACTTCTCAAGAGGAAACAAGCATATTTTGATAAAAATAATTTTGTAACTCAAGATCATTGAGTAATTGATGAAATGTGTACAAGTTTATTATATCTCTTTTTGTCTTGTAGCTACCTGTCAGTATCACTTTTTTTTTTCTAAATTATAATCCTTCATGCACAAAAATGTTCCATGTGGCAACTTCAAAGGCAACCTGCTGAGAAACCAAGAGAATATTTAATAATGCTGTAGAGCAGTGAGGCATGAATGATCAAATGAAGGTCTTTCCAGTTAGTTATTGATTATTCTATCGTGGCAGGTAACTTCAAACACCACACACAATCTTTTGAACATTACCTTCATCTCCTAATATTTCTCCCTATCACTAGAAGAAATTACTTTCCTTGACTTTCCATAGCAGGCAAATCTGTTTTGCATTATTTATTGATCTTATAATATAATATTCTTGGAAGGATAAATGAGACTCATCAAGTTCAAATAAGTTATAATTGTAGGAGTCTTAAAAGTAACCCTTATATATTCTCATATACTTAATGCAGAAGAAAACTGTTAGTTCTCATAGATGGACCTCTAGAACACCATCCAGGACTTAAAAGTTTAAATTGAAAGTGAACTTTTATTTTAGACTTTTAACAATATATGTCAAAGTGCCATTTGGCAACTATCCCTTAACATCCAGAAAACTAATGAAGTGCGGGGAGGTTACACCTTAGCTTACTAGTCCTTATGGTTATCTCCTTTTCTCAAATGACAGAAGAACTTGAAGAATTAGGTTTGAGACAAAAAAGGAAAATATACTCTGCTCAATAAGCAACATTCAGATATGATAACAGTCTTCAAGGTAGGCAGCAGTCATGAAAGCAATAAACAATTTAGTTGGTCTTGTATAAGCTACTATCTTACTAATCATGTTTGAAAATCATTCTATTGATTGTAGCTATTGCATAAATTTTGAATAAAGCCAATTTAGAATTATTTAATTTGAGAATGACAATTTCTAAATAAGCCAAAAATAATGTAATTATGCTGTATTAGCTGCTATTAAAAATATACCATAGTATGTAATTTACATATAAAGTTGTAAGCTCTTTGGTATCCATTTTCCACCTGGGGAATCTGATTATATCTTTTGGATTTTTTTCATTCTTCCAAACAATGGTCAATAAATATTTTATGCAATACTTTTGTAACTGTTAAAACCTTGTCCCCCACTATGGTTACCTTATTGGGTTCACAGATATACACTTCTTTCTTTTCACATTAAATGATGTCAGAAGCTTTTAAAAAAGAGCTGGGCTTCAAAAGGAAGAGCTGTGTGGCTGTGTGCTTAGGTTGACAGTAAAGAGAAAAGACTTTATGATGCTGACATTACACAAAAGAACCTATACACATGTATAAGTGAATTGCTATTATATTGCTTCAGAGAGGTTATGGTTTATGATATATTTACTTACATAAAATAACAAATCAGAGTATAGAACTAATCTTCCTGTATTTTTTTATTCATTGCCACAATGTATGGATTTTTTTTCACCGCATTTACATCACATACTGAGCGTTAGGACTATAATAATCAACTTTTATCTTTTTCTATTGAATCTTCTGTATCATGAGAGCTACCAACATTGTAAAAACATTAATAAAAGTAGCCCTTTTCACATTTATGCAGCATTCTTCTGAAAGCTTCACGATTCACCATTTCACTCATTTCCATGGCAACCATATAAGTCAGGCTTTTTAAAACTAAATATTACAAAGGAAAATAGAAAATCCAGATGAAGCTGTGGATTCTTGTTCACCTAGGTAAATCAGTGTGTCTGACATATGCTCCAAAGGTCAATACCTTGATGAGATTCTTTTGGAAGCTGATAGTTGATGTTACGTTCTCAGCTTCTTAAAGAATAATGATATCTATCTTTCAAAAGATAGATTTGAGAAAAACAACAGTTTCCTTACCCTTTCCCAGTCCCTCCCCATCACCAATTCTTCTTCCACTTATGGGAAATTTTATAAAGGTATGTGAATTCCACATATTATTAAAATATCTTAAACAGATAAATGAAATTGGAAACCAATGAGAGATTGATGTATTTTCATTAATTCTATATAGGTTTGTTGAATTCTTACCATGTTTTATATATTAGTTGGGGCACTGAAGATGCAGCAGTAAACATAACAGGTTTTCTGCTTTGATAGCTGTTGTATTCCAGTGGAGAAGAAAAACAATATTAAAAATTAACAGTCATAAGACTTAAGAAGAATGTGATACCAGGTGATTTGGTTTGAAGAGAAAACACGAATATTTAGTATTAAGAAAAAAAGTGGCATTTCAGAGAGATTGAGTTTAAATTGCAAGTAAAATTTTTCCTGTTTCGTGAATCCCTGGCACCTCTAAGAAACACGTGTAAGACACAATAAACCAGGAAGTTGCCAGCAATAAAGGACCCTGCATGAAGCAATATGATCCTGTAGAAGTTGGCTGTTCCCATTCGTAATCACAAAGCCCTCCTCTCCACTTTGGCCAATCAATGAGACAGTGTGGTCTCCACCTACTTCTCTAACCCTAAGTTTTTTTCTCTCTTCCTTTAATTTTTCATTGTAGCCATATTGCATGATTATAATTCAGGGTCCCTGCTCCTGCCATATAGTTTCTCTTGCCGCTGGAACTTGTGCATGCTCTTGTGTATTACTGAAATGCTTTGCCTATTTTGCCATACTCCTTCAGAAATCAGTTTAGGTGATTCCTGGCATTCATCTCTAACCTGTCAAGTCTTTGTAAGGTATCTCTTCTTAAAAGATTCATTGACACCCTATAGAGAGGTATCATCTTATATATTTTCATCATTATTTTTATTATAACTTAATTGTCCGTACTCTTATGACACAGTGTCTAAAGGACTGGCTATTGTGTTATCCGTCACTAATAATTTATATGTTCTTTGATGAAATACATAGACATGACAAAGGAAAAGTGAGATAAACCTTTTCTGTAACAACTTTATTAAAATACAATTCACACACCACAGAATTAAATCATTTAAAGTATAAAATTCAATGATTTTTAGGATATTCACAGAGTTGTTCAACAATCACGATAATCAGTTTTAAAACATCTTTACCCTTTCACTCCTTCCTCAGTTCTTCCATTCCTCTTGCCGTGTAAGCAACCATTAACGTACTTTTTGTCTCCACACGTTTGCCTATTCTGGACATTTAATATAAATTGAAGCATATAATATGTGGTATTGTGTGATGGGCTTCTCACACTTGGCATAATGTCTTCATGATTGTTCCACATTGTAGTATGTAGCAGGTATTTTGTTTGTTTGTTTGTTTTGTTTTTATGGAATCTTTCTCTGTTGCCCAGGCTGGAGTGCAATGGCTCGATCTCAGCTCATTGCAACCTCTGCCTCCCGGGTTCAAGTGATTCTCCTGCCTCAGCCTCCCGAGTTTGTAATTAGTTTTTTATTGCTGAAAAAATGTTCCAATGTATGATTATTTATCCATATTTTGTTTATTCATTCATCAGTTGATGGACATTGGGTTGTTTCTGCCTTTTGAATATTCTGAATAAAGATCCTGTGAACATTTGTGTGCAAGTTTTTGTGGATATGTTTTTATTTCTCTTGAATATATACCTAGTAATGCAATTGCTAGATCATACGTTAGCTCTGTGTTTAATCATTTGAGGAATAGCCAGACCACTTTCTAAAGTGGCTGCACTGTTTTACATTTCTACCAGCAGCATATGAGTTCTGATCCTCTATATCCTCTCCAACACTGATTATTTATCTTCTTGGTATAAGCATCACAGTGAGTGTAAGGTGGTATCTCACTTGTGATGTTGATTTGCATTTCCCTGATCACTAATGGTACTAAACATGTTTCCCATGTGCTTATTGGTTATTTGTATATCTTCTTGATATCTACTCAAATTCTTTGTCTATTGTAAAACTGGGTTACATGATTTACTATTGACTTTAATAACTTTTTAGATAGTCTAGATACAATTCCCTTATCAGACATATAATTTGCAAATATTCTCTCCCATTTTCTGAGTTATTTTTTCAGTTTCTTGATAATGTCTTTTAAGGCACAAATGTCTTTAATTTTGAAGAGGTCAAATTTATCAATATATTTGTTGTTGCTTGTGTTTTTGGTGTCTTATCTAAGAAAACATTGCCAAACCCAAGGCTATGATTTGTGCCTATGTTCTTTTGCCAAGAGTTTTATAGTGTTACTTCTTACATATAGGTTATTAATCCACTTTGAGTTAATTTGGTACACAGTGTGATATAGGGGTCCAACTTTATACTTTTGTAAGTGGATATCCAGTTCTCCCAGTATCATTTGTTGAGAAGACTTCTTCTCCCCTCCCCCTACTAAATTGTCCTAGCAACTTTGTTGAGGATCAATTGATAAAAAATGTGAGAGTTTAATTCTGGAAATTCAATTATATTTGCTTGATCTATATCTCTATCTTTATGCAAATAGTATGCTATTTTGATTACTGTAGGTTTACCTTAAGTTTTGCAATTGAAAATTGTCACACCTCTAAATTTGTTATTCTTTTTCAAGAATGTTTTCACTATTCCTGGGTTACTTGAGTTTTCATACGAATTTTAAAAGCAGATTGTCAATTTTTACAGAGAAACCAGCTGGGATTCTGATGGAAATTGCATTGAATCTGTAGGTCAATTTGGGAATTATTTCTGTCTTAAATTGTAAGGGCTGCCATTACAAAGTACCAGAGATTGAGTGGCTTAAATGATAGGAATTTATTTTGTCACAACTCTGAAGGCCAGAAGTCCAAGATCTGGGTGTCAGCATGGTTGGTTTCTTCTGTAACTTCTCTCCTTGGCTCATAGATGGCCAACATCTACCTGTGCCTTTACATCATTTTTCCTGTATATGCATCTGTGTGCAAATTTCCTGTTGTTATAAGGACATCAGTCATTTTGGATGAGGTCCATTCTAATGACTTCATTTTAACTTAATTACCTCTTTAAAGGCCGTGTATCCAAATGTAGTCACATTCTCAGGTACTGAGGATTAATTAGGATGTCAACATATGAATTTTGGAGGCAGAGTACAACTTATTCCATAATTGCCAACTAAACAATATTAGATCTTCCAATCAATCACCATAGAATGACTTCTGTTTATTTAGAACTTCTTAATTTCTCTCAAAAATGTTTTGTGTTTTCCAGAGTATAAAATTTGCACTCCTTTTTGTAAAATTTATTTATAAGCACTTTATTATTTTGATGCTACTTTAAAATAAAATTATTCTCTTAATTTTATTTTGGAATTTTATTGCAAGCATATAGAAACACACGGAATTTTATATATTTATTTGTTATTTTGCAACCTTTCTGAACTTTTTTGTTCTAATAGTTTTTTAGACAAGTTCTTATAATTTTCTGTATGTAAGATTATGCCATCTAGGAAGAGAGATAGTGTTACTTCCTTGTTGCCAATTTAAATACCTTTATTTTTCTTACTCAATTGCCCTGGCTAGAAGTCTTAAAAGAATACTAAGTGGAAATGGCAACAGAATACATTCTTGTCTTGTTTAAAGTCTTAGAGAAAAATAATTTAATTTTTTTCCATTAAGTATAATGGTAGTTGTGGGTTTTCATAGATACTCTTTATCAGGTTGAAGAAGTTCCCTTCTATTCTTAGCTTGTTGAGTATTTCTATCAGAAATGTTTTGGATTTGGTCAAGTACTCTTTCTGACTCTTGAGCTGATCAGATGGGTTTTATATTTATTCTGTTGACATGATGTGTTGTATTAACTTATTTTTGAATGTTCAACCAACTTTGAATTCTTGGAATAAAAACCACTTGGTCACCGTGTATAATCCTTTATTATTATAAAAACAGTTATACTGGACATAGAATTCTTGGTTCATAGGTTTTTCTTCTCCCATTTTTTTCCCACTGTCTTCTGCCCTCCCTTGTTTCTGAAGAGATGTCTGCTATTAATCTTATTGGGCTTTTTCTTATAGGTGATGAATTCTTTACTTATTAATTTATTTTTTGCCACTTTTAATAAGATATTTCTCCTGGTCTTTGACTTTCAGAGTTTTCATTATGGTGTGTGTCTGTGTGTATATCTTTGTTTTTAATTGTACTTGGAGTTTGTTAAGCTTTTTGGAAGTATACCTTGTTATTTTTTAATAAATGTGGAATTTTATACTTCAAGCATTATTTTTATCAGTATTTTTTTTCTCTTCTTTTATGTGTATGTTAGTGTAATTAAAGGTGCTCCACATTTCACTGAGGTCTGTTTCTCTTCATTCTATTTGCTCTGTTTTTCAGACTGCATAAACTCTATTATTTATCTTCAGGTTCACAAATTCTTTCTTCTGTTAGTACATACCTATTGTTGAGTCAGTTTAACAAATTTTTCATTTCAGTTATTTTATTTTCAGCTCCATAATTCTATTTGGTTCTTTTGTAAGTTCTATTTCTTTGGTGACATTGTCTACTTAGTTGATAAGCCATTGTCACCATTATTATGGTTTCATTTAGTTCTTTGACCATACAGCAGATCTCAAGTCTTTGTTAAATATAATGTCTTGTCACTCGCAAAGACAGTTTCAGTTCACTGCTTTCTTTCTGGTGTATAAGTCACACATTGCTGTTTGTTTAGTCTCATAATTTTTGTTGAAAACTGTTCATTTTATATAATATATTAATATTATGGTGACTAATATTAATATATTCATAGAATGTATGTTAATATATAATAATTTATTATATATTACTAAATATGTTTATATATTAATTTAGATTAGTCAATATGGTAACTAATATTAATTAATATATGTTATATTATAAACATATATGTTCAATAATATATTATATAACATAATTAATATCATTATATATTATAATCTATTTAATACAGTAAATATATAATATATAAATAATATATTAATACAGAATAATATTCTATAGACTCCATTTTTCCATGGCACCATTATTCTCAATATTCTCTGCCTCACAAGTGAGAGTTAAGTGTAAGGAGAGCTCTTGCCCTCTCGATGCACTCCCTGAAATTTAATTTCTATAACATATAGGTGGGGGTGAGGGATGGGATAAGAAATGCTGACATCCAGCTCCTCCAGGGAATTAACAATATATTAATATAGAATATATTAGTATACACTATTATATATAATACATTCATATTAATATATTATAGTGACATTTATAATATATTAATATATTATAGTGACTCTGGTCTTCATTTGGACTTTTCTTTGTCATTGCTTACTTATTTAATAATTGGCAGGACTATTTTAATAAGGTCTATTTCTCTTGCATTGTGAATCCTCTGATGTTACTCCTCAGAAGGTTCGGCTTTAGGAATGTATATGGTTATTCTGAATTGATAATGGTTTTAGCAGGCCCCTGTTTGAACATCCTTCCTCACTACCACCACATCCAGCTGTCAAGCTTCACTAAGTTCCAGTTAATTGCTTTATTATTTTCAACAATGCCTTGGTTTATAAATTTATCCACACACTTGATCCACTTTAACCAAGATCCTTTTCAGGCGTAATTTTTGAGGTCAGTGTTTGAGTTTTTTCCTAGTCCCTGGAAGAGTCTTAACTCCTTTTCCTGGTTCTCTCTGGTAAGCTAACTGGTCAATGGTTTAGTTTATATCTCCAATAAAGTTAACAATTCCCCATTAATTCCTGTCCAACAAAAGAGCTTGGTTAGGCATTTCTTTGGAGAGAGCGTTGGAACTATCTGTTTTATGGCCTGCCTTTTCGCCCTGGGCAAGTCTCTGAGCCAGGGCTTCTGAACTGGTGATGAGGACAGTGGCATGTTTCTCTCTGTGTGATACCCATGGAGTTGTCTTTTGTCTTCTTGGTAGGGCTCTCTGGCACACATTCTTTGCCCTACAGATAAACCAGGTAAGGGCAATTAGGGCCCCATTATTTTCAGTATCCTCTGCCTCACAAGTGAGGGTTAGGCATAAGGAGAGCTCTTGCCCTCTCAATTGCACTCCTGAAATTTAATTTCTATAACATATAGCTGGGGGTGAGGGATGGGATGAGAAATGCTGACATGCAGCTGTTACTGGGAATGTAGCAACAATACCATAATTCTTGATTGGTTGCCGGTAAAGAGGGAGTTCTGTGCTCATGGCTACTCTAGACTGTAATGGAGTTTCCATCATGCTAGGCTGGGTGGGAGGAAGGAGAGAGCAGCTCATGCTTCAAATTCCCTAGACTTTCACTGTTCTTACTGAATTTCAGTGGATTTTCTTGATTAAATATTTCTTCATTTTCCTGTATGCTCTTAAGAATATGGTCAGCTACTTTAAATACTTTTAGAAAGATTTTTTACTCCTTTCCCTGGGGAGCTGGTCTGCAGACCTCCTCCCTTTTATATTTTAGAAGTGCAAATTGAGACTACTTTAAAAAATGACCATCTGTCCTTGCCTGGTGTATGTATGCATCAATGTGCTGAGGCACTTATTTACTTTATATTCCAGAGTTTAGTCTTAAGGTTTTATTAATTTGAATGAGCATCAAGTGAAAGTAATGCTTTATTAGTAGGGGGAGGGTTACTCAGCTCTTTGGCTGGTAATTCAAATTTCTGTTTTCAATCCTTTTAGTCATTTTGATGCTCAACTTTGTATAGTAACCTAGCAGTCTTTTAACCTATTTGAGCTTTCTAACAATTATAAGACCCTAAAATATCGATGGACAGCAAATCTTTATTGATATATACCTATACTCTTGGTATCACCGATTCTGATATTAGAGCATAATAATAAAGATATATGTTTAGATCAAGACATTAATCAATAGCACTCAAAATAGCATTTTGAGACTGGGCATTACTCAAAGATGGAAAAGAGAAACTCTGCTATTTGAGGTGTCTGCTATTTCCTGTCCCTAATATGTGTTAGCTGAGTTTTAAACATACAGAAAATTGAAAGAAAGAAAATGTGTATATATGTATATACACACATATAATCTATATTTAATAATAATTGATATTTGTTATTGTGATTGTTAAGCAAATATTCTTACAGATTTATTTTATTGGTCTATCATGTTGAATACTTAGAAATTAAATCATATACTTAGAATCTTTATTCCCAAATTCTTTAGTATGCGTCTTCTAAGATATTAGTAGGTCTCACTAACTTGTGCTGCTATTTTAGTATTTTACCAAAAGAAAACCTCCATATCTATATGCCTGTCATTTTCTGGGAAAGTAGAATCTTTAGATTTAGTAGCAAGCACAGTACTTTGGCTGTTCATAAGTAACTTGAGAGCTCTAATTTATTTGTGTGTGACATTCATATACTTGTTCACTTGTTGAAAATTTACGATAGTGGTGAAATAGTTATTAAAGTATACATGCAGGAATCAGGCCATTACATTAACACATTGACAAGCATGACTTTAGAGGATTTTTTTTTTTTTGGTATTTGATTAATGACTTATTAAAATAATGAAATAAACTATTGAGTTTTTAACAGTAAACACATTTTAGATGTTAAGTCATTCATGTCATTCATGAATTTAAACAATGAAGTTAATAAAGTTAATTTAGTACAAGAAACTGAGATTTTATTAGCTTAGTTTGAAAATTACATTTTCCCCCATGAGTGAATTTAAATGAGCCTCATTGGCTGTTGAGCCATTAATCAAGCTTTTATTTGTCTTTGGAAAGTGCTTGGTATCATTCAGGTAACCTTTCTGTAAATTAGGTAGTTTCTGCATCTGTGCTTTCTGTTTCAGCTAATGAACATCAATATTCATGAATAGTGAATTTAACAATGATCTACTATTTTCTCTAATGAGTTGATATTTGATTTCTCAACACTAACTTTTCTTTAAACCTCAGATAATCATGTTTAGTGAAGAAAATTTTTTTTTCTGTTTTGGTCCATAATAAATAATTCCTGTTGTTGTAAGAAATTTGACTGTTGTTTGCTTGCTGTCATCTGAATTTGGAGAAAGCTCTTTTCTTTTATCTATTGGGTAAGATTGGTGAAGTTGTAGGTAACAAGAGGCAAGGATCACATGAGTGAAGATGCGAGCACAGAAAGGCATAAGAAATCTTTATGATCTGTCCCTCTTTGATGTGATAGTTTGTTTGTGGGGTTTTGTTTGTTTGTTTCCCATTAGCAGACTGTTTTGATTTTACCGTTTCAGCAATGAAAAGGTTGTTAACAGCTTTTGCAGGCAGAAAAGGTGAATAGGGCAATATAATCTCAGTATGTATATTGGGAAATCAATATGTATATAGGAAATAACCCAATACATTTGTTATTCTGTTTTTCCTAATTCTTATTCAACTGAGAATTACCCGATTGTTACTTTATTTTGTCACTCAACAAGTGGCTATTGTGGAAATTATTATTGACCTACTGTTAGTCACCACTTCCATGCTAGTCATCCTCTTGCCTTCTCCCTGAAACGGCTCAGAATTAGTGATATCCGCAATTAAAAAACAAAACCGAGTCACCACAGGCAAGATTAAATCAAACATGCGTCAATATTCCAAATTAGTTGCCTGTAATTCAGTAGATGGCAGTCTTTCCATGTTGACTAAACCCAGGACCTGAAATGTGTACAGCCTCAGATAGAAGATGCGAGGTTTAGGTTAGGCATAGAGAAAGTGCCCACAATGCGTGATTTGAGACATCAACAGGTCTTCCTTGACTGAGAATAGTTTTCTGAACAGGTACTCAAATTGCCTGAGGTCAATAGTTCTTAAAAGTCCTTTTTAATGTTGTTCAATTTATTATAGCCAATGGAATGGTGTTGTATCAGAAAAGAATATGTTGAGTGTGTTTGTGTGTGGGCAGTGGCATGCAGTGATTATGAAAGAGGGGAATAAAAGATTTCGAATCCAGGGCCCTGTCCTGCTTCTAAGTAAGTATACTAAGTGATGGAGAAAGTAGGGAGTAGAGAGGAAAGGACCCACATTTTCAGATTTCCTTATACTTATATTGTCATTTATATATGACCTAAGAAGACATGCTTATGTTTAGGGAAGAATGAAAATTTCATTCAAATATCTGCTTGATGTATACTTTTTAAAGCAAGACTTCTTATATCTTCTAATGTTCAATATATGTCTATAAAGCAGCATTTTCCCCTTGAATCTAACATTTATTCATGGTATTAAACTGTAATTTATTTTTAATAACATTTCTGGACTTACATGTTTAAAAAGTAACAGCATAGCCTTCCATGGTCATTGCAAAACAATTTTTAAAATTCTTCTTCTGTATATTATTTTATGATGTTTAACTTTTTGTCATATGTACACACACAGAGAGAGAACAACAACAACAACAGCATAGATGAAGCCTTAGTATGTACTATGTTGAATGATAACAATATTTTTGAGTGTAGAAATGATTCTAGAGATTGTCTAATATTACAACACATGAAAATAATTGAATATAAAATGTTTTGACATCTATGTTGAAGCTTATGGATTCTGCTTTTACATTTTTTTGTTTTTACTAAACAAAAAAAAACTTTTGAAAACTGTTAAAGATGAAACCATCTATCATGCAATTAGAGAACTTTTCTAATCTGTTATTATTTTGGTAAATTGAAGATTTGGGGGGCTTGGTAATTTAACCAGCTGAAAGTACATATAGCCCACCTGCACACTATAAAAGTTATGACCAAATGCCTATCTTAAATTCAGATACATTATTTATCCATCCTTCTTTCCATCTATTCATTCAATTATTCATCAAACATGTATTAAAAGCCTAGTAGGAACACAGAATTATGAACATGGTAGACAGGGCTCTTGTTCTTTTACACCTTATATCTTACTGGGAGAGCACAAACTAACTGCAAGCAAATAAGTCAAGTAGATTGATTTCATGATTTCAAGTTGAGATAGCCCTGAATATATATGGATATTTGTCTAGATATATGATTGGGGTCCATGCTAGAAAGACAGTCAGGGAAGTCTATTTGTGGAGAGAATACCCAAGCTCAGATCCAAATGTTGAAAACAAGTTCTCTTTTTAAAAGATATTGAAAAAATATTATAGACAAAGGAAACAACATGTATAAAAGGGTTGAGGCAAAAATAATAGAAATAGCTAGAAGGCTCATTCACTCAACAAATAGCCATTGTATGCTTAGTATATGCCAGGCACCCAATAGAGTAATGTTGGGGTACCCTGCACTTTGCCAATAACATTGTAATTGTGTCTTTTTCTAACAAAAGTAGATCAAAAGTGTAGGCTCTAAAATCATTATGCTTAAATTAAAATTCTGATTCTGCCAATTTTTATATGAATGACTTTGCATTAATCATTAAACCTATCTATGTCTCCATTTTCCACCTATAAAATGGCTTTTTTTTTCTATTACATAGAATATTTGCAGGCTTAGATGGATTGATTTTTATATAGACAGTAGAATAGTATGTGGCATGTAGTACACTCAAAATGAGATTCTTGAAATAAGATACATGAGAGCTATTGCCGTTAGTATTTTTGTGAACCTTACTGATCTAGTTTATTTTTTAAGTGCTCATGAATTTTCTGTATAAACAATTGATTTAATTTTCTTCTAGGAATTTTCTTTGGAAATTTGTCTTTTTTTCCTTTGGAAACAATCAGAACATTGGAATTCATTCAGTTCATTCACCATTCTCTATGTTTCTCCAAACAGCACCAGTGACCTGTCCTATAACCACATTTGGAAAACGATTCACCTGTAGTTGAAAAATCAAACCACTTCATCTTTGCAGATTTCCAGTTAATTTTTATATTAACTGTTTTCTCTCTAATTCTATAAGAGAATTGACAGGGAGTTGAATATTACTTCAATTTAGTTTTGATTCCTCAATGAATCATACCATCCCCACATTACCATTTTTGAGTAGTAAAGAGTTAATGAGATAAGAACATACAATTTTCCGACACTTAGAAAACACATTAGCTATTGTTATTTTGTGTCAACAGTGCTTCCTTTTCCCTCTTATTCTTATTTTGACCTCAAGCGTTTCTATTTAATTTCAAAAATAGTTTGTTTAGATTTTGTAACATTTTGAGTATTTTATTCAGTGATTTATTTAAACCTGTTTTTTGTTATATTGCTTTTGCTACTGTTGAGCTCATATCTTTAACCATATTCTGGGGAGAAGTAGGGAATACATCTATTTTGAGTGAATGAATAAATGAATATATGAATGACTGGAAAATTCGGTATCTTATTGTTAAAACTGAATTTATTAGTGAGACCTTTATATAACATTAATCAGCTGCTTCTTCCTCTGTGTAATTATTTCTCCTGCATCTAGAATGGAGTTGTTGAATAGTGCTTGTTCAATAATATTTATTGAATAAATTAATTAATATGTTACGGCGTTTTCAGAATTTAGTTTTGAATGACTTAGTTCCATTTGTGAATGTATAAGATAAAATAAATAAAATATTTCAACTTCAAAATTTCTATTTATTTACAAAGTGTGACTTTAATGGAGTAACAAAAAATAATGGATCTATTAAAGATATATCTTCTGATATATATATAGATAGATATAGATATATATATAGATATTTCTCTCTCTGTTAATGAGATAATATTTTACTATCTCATTAACTCTACTACTCAAAAACAGTAATGTGGGCATGGTATGATTTCTACATGATGAAGTAGGAATATTCAACTCCCTGTCAGTTGTTTCATAGAATTAGAGAGAAAACAGTTAATATAAAAAGAGAGAGATAAGAGGGGATTTGTTATGGGAATTGGGAATTGTTCCACATGATTATGGAGGTAAGAAGTCTCACGATAATGCTGTCTGCAAGCTGAAGGCCCTGGAAAACTGGTGGTGTAATTCAATATGAGTCCAAAGGCCTGAGAACCAGGAGAGCTGATTGTGTAACTCCTAGTCTGAGGCCCAAGACCAGAGGACTGGATGGGCTTCTGGTGCAAGTTCCAGAGTTCAAAGACCCAAGAACCTGGAGCTCTGATGTTGGAAGAAAGAAGTTCCAGACGAGAGGTTACATTTGCCCTAACCCAGCCTATTTGTTTTATTCAGGCCTTCAACAAATTCGATTAACTCAGCTTACCTTGGTAATGGTGGATTTTCTTTATTTAGTCTGCTGATTCTAATGCCAATCTCCTCTGAAAACACCCTCAAATAAACAGTCTCAAATAATGTTTTACCAGCTTTCTGGGCACCTCTTAACCTAGTCGAATTGACAAATAAAATTGACTATCACATTATGGCTTACATTCCTCTTACATACAGATGCTTTTTAAAGAAAGCAGAGCAATATTATATCTTCAATGATTTTACAGAACAATCCAGTGAGAAAATTAGCCTTTTCATGCTTAATAAACTACCCAATTAGAAGAGTAAATTTATCAAGTTTTAGTCAACAAAGATTTGTTTAATAGGACTCTTAAAGCCAAATTATCCACCTTTAAATTCTGGCTTTGATCTTCACTCTCTGCATAACGTTGAGAAAGAGTGTTCTATGACTACTACTATTTCTGTTATTATGGTCTACCAAGCACTGTCCTAGGTGCTGAATCCAGGAGCTACTTGGCAGTTATGCAGGCAAAATTTTCTGCAAGAGGTAGAAAGTTGTGCTTTGATGATCAAATGTCCTCTTGAAGCTGAGAAAGGAGAAGCACAATTCTTCTGTGGTTCTGCTTTATTTCTCCTAGGTGGGAAAAATCAAACAAGACAATCTTCCTGAGCCTTATGAGCTATTTTCAATTCCTGCAGTCATATGTTGGCTTTTGTAGATGATGAAAAGAATTGAATGTTACTGTTTATCTGAAATTCAGATCCTTTTTCATTGGAATGTTAAAATATTTTGAAATCATCTCAGATTTACAGGAAAGGACAAATTACTTTTTATTCCTGTAACATTTCAGAGGGCTAATCTGATGCCCCTTCACTACCTAATATTTTAGTGTGTACTTACTGCATTTTTTGTGTAATGAATTGCTTTAGAATGTTTCTTATTTTGTCTGTGGTTTTGAAATTTATCTTTTATTCGTTTGAAACTACAGAACATTGGTCTACCTGCAGAATATACCCCATTATTTTACATCATCACAGCAAACTGTCAAAATCAGGAAATTAGCACAGACATATTACCATCATAAATACACTAATCCTATTCTAGTCACACCAGTTATCCCAGTATTTTTTTTTATAGCCAGAAGACCCAGTTCAGAGTCTTTCACTGCATTTACTTGTCATGAACCTTTACTCTCTTATGTTTTGGAACAATTTCTCCTCAGATTTTTCTTGACTTTCATGGCCTTGACACTTTTGAAGATGAGACTAGTTATTTTTTCAAGTGTCCTTCAATTTGTATCTGTTTTTTGCTTACTCATGACTATATTAAATTCTGAATTTTTATCAGGAAAGCTGCAGAAGTGTTGGTGTGTCCTCCCTGCACCCTATCAGGTGACGCATAAATTTGATCTGCTGAACTACTAATGATGTTCACTTTGATTTCTGATTAAGTTGGTGTCTTTGAGCCACAAGTTTCTCTTTTGTAATTAATATATATTTTGTGGGGGCTTACTTTTAATCTATCCCATTCTTCACCAAATTATAGACTCATGGCTTTCTATTTTTGCCAGTGCTTTGTAAGTCATTACTTTGGTTACTTTCATAGTCAAATTACTTCAGATTTGGCCAACAAGAGCCCCTTCAAGCTTTCCCTATGTCCCTTTGACATGGCTTAGTCATTCCTTTCATACTGGCTTGCTTTCTAGCACAAAAGCATGTCCCAGGCTCCTCTTTTACTTTCACTGCCTCAGTTTTGTAAGCAGTCATTTTTAGAACAAGTCTGAGCGCCTTTTGGTGGAGATGAGTATTAAAAAAACTAGGAGCTGAGCCTCAGGTAGGCTTGTTGTTAGGGGTGTTTTTGGTTCTAGGTCATGTCAGTGATTGCAATAAGTATATGCACCCTTATATGCATATGCACTTACCTCCACATTTATTTCTATATCTATTGTTATATATTGAAAACCATAAATTCACATTATTTCCAATTTCACCCTGTCACCTCAGGGATCATACTAGACATCATTTTTGCCTATTTATATGACAGTTCTATGATATAAGACTGGCTCCTGTTATGCTTTGATGTGTACTTATTTGGCCAATTCCCTGTACATTACCAATCTCCTATTTCTATTGCCATCCCTTCTCTGTTTTGATGCCCTCTTCACTCTGGTCATCTCTGACTTCCCATTCCTGGATGCCTGCTCACACTGTATAGCCACCTCCTCACCCTACTGGGCTCACATCATGCTGGACCACACTCTTATGGGGATGTTTGCCTCATCCTGCTCAGGCTGTGCCAGGAGCATCTGGGTACACTGTTCCTCCTTTTCCCCACTGTGGATGCCCTTCTCATCCTGGTGGGCTCTGGCACTTCATACTACCCTTCTTCAGGTTTGTCCCTCATACCCCATTCAGGCTCTAATATTCTGCTTGGAGCTTCCCATTTGTGGAAACACTTTAGACTACTCCTCTCTGGGCCACCACATTTCCCCTCTTCCAATGCATAAAAACTTACTTGCTTTAGTCTAGTGAATAGGTTTGGGACTGAATTATTAAGAACTCTGCTGAATAACTCTGTGTATATGCTAAAACCCACTGAAGTGTACACTTTGAAAGAGTGAATTTTATGTGAATTACATCTCAGTAAAACTGCTATTTAAGTCCTCCATAATGAGAGAGTTGTGGTATAACATGACAGGGGGTGGACTCTAAAACAAGGTATCACAAGACAAAAGGTAACAAATTCTGCTGAGGATGTGGAGAAAGGGGAACTCATACACTGTGGGTGGGAATGTAAATTAGCACAGTCATTACAGACAATAATATGGAGGTTTCTCAAGAATTAAAAATAAAACTACTATGTGATTCAACAATCCCACTACTGGGTGTGTATCCAGAGGAAATTAAACCAGTATGTCAAAAATATATCTGCACACCCACATCTATTACAATACTATTAACAATAGCCAAGATCGTGAATCAACCTAATGTTCACAGATTGATTCATGGATTTTTGAAAATGTGGTATGCATACATAGTGAAATACTATTCAGCCAAAAAAAAAAAAAAAAAAAAAGAACAAAATCCTGTCCTTTGTGACAACATGGATGAACCTAGAGAACATGATGTTGAGTGAAATACGCTAAGCACAAAGGACCTATGACAGATGATCTCACTCATACATGGAATGTTTAAAAAGACTACACATTGTGTGCAGTGTCCACTGCATGGGTGATGGGTGCACCAACAATGTTACAGTTAGGAAGAATAAATTCTGGCATTCTGTTGCACAGTAGGGTGACTATAGTCAACAACAACCTATTGTATATGTCCAAATAGCTAGAAGGGAGACTTTTGAGTGTTCTCACAACAAAAAAAATGGCAAACATTTGAGGTGATGGATACACTAATTACCCTGATTGGATCATTGCACCATGTATACATGCATGAAAACATCACACTGTACTCCATAAATATGTATAATTATGTGTCAATCAAAATCCAAATAAAACTAAAACAACAACAACAAAACAATGGGAGGAAGCCACATTCCTGCCTAACCGGATGAAGCTGAGCAGCCCCAGCCATCTGGACCACTCACCTCTGGCCTCTGATTTCAGAAATATATTAATTGTGTGTTTAAAAAAGTTACATAAGCAGCTTTGTTGTTCTTGTGGGTCTCAAACCACATACAAATGTTAAAATGTTTTAAAAGAAAAGTTATACAGTAAAAATGATTTATATAAAATTTGTATCACAAATTCAAAGTTACTTTATCAAGTGAAGCAGTGGGTGGGGGGAGTTTGGGTTTTTTGAAATGTGTCAAATTATCTGTTAAATAAGGGGACCCAAAAGATAAGGTTTCACTTTTGACCCTGACAGTTAGAAACATTGGATCAAATACCATGTTAGTAGAAAAACAAAAGTAGCCATAATTAGAAGCGAAAAGGGTGGTAAGATGGCTGAAATTCTGGAAAAAAATAGAACCAATGGTAATGTAGTTTGATGGCCAAAAAAGACCTATAAAAGCAAGAAACATTAGCATTTCTTGTAATAGTGAATATTTGAACCAGTCTACATGTTTAATTTTAGAGAAATTGATTAGATCAGTTGTGGTTCATCAAATACTGAAAGACTAAGCAGTCATTAGGCACTAAAAAAATGTTTCATTGACATGGGAGAGAACTTATAAACATATTTTGATAAGAAATAGTTTATATATTATAAACTAGATGAAATAGTATGTATGCTATAATCCCAATTTAATTTTTCAAATAATGTTGACATTTGAAATCAAATAGAAGTTCGTAGCATTTTTCTGGAATGGTGAGATTTTGCATAATTTTTAAAATTTAGGGTTGTAAATGCTTTCCAAGTAATCTCCACATAAAATGGTTTTGATGCTCAGATAAATAAAAGTAAATTTTATGTGGAAAAAGTGGTTTTCCTATGGTCAGATGTAGATAATAGTAAAATAAAATACAAACTGAAGTGCTTCATTTATCAACAAGAATTTAAAGTGATATTGCTATTTCCTTTTTTGTATAACAGACTATGTCAACTTGATTGTGTATGATTATGCATCCATTGACCAATATTTGGTATTCTTAGCACTTTTCTTCTAAATACTAGGAGTATAGTCTGCTTATATACACAACTACCATTGTGTTATAATTGCCTACAGTTTTCAGTACAGTAACATACTATAAAGATTTGTAGCCTAGGAACAAGAAGCTATATTATACAGCCTAGGTGTGTGGTAGGCTACAGCATCGAGGTTTATGGAAGTAACTCTATCATGTTCACATAGCAATTAAATCACCTAATGACACATTTCTCAGAACATATTCCCACTGTTAAGTGATGCATGACTGTATATGTTTTATTCTGCTATGATTTTAAAACAGTCCTTTGTTCCCTAATTGATTTTTGAAGAAAATCAGTAGTAATAAGACTGCAATTCTAACTCTTGAAATGTGTAAATTTGAGAAGTGGAGATTAGTTAGTGCATAATGTTTGACTTAGATTTATCTAGGTAACTTTGGTACTATTGATTTGAATTTGTGTCCTTTAATGTTATTTATGGGAAGAAACCAAATGCTGGAAAGGTTGAAATTCAATGATTAAGTTTATTTTAATATCAATGGCCTAAAAGGATTTCTCTTTATCTTAAAATAAAATTGCTCTAAAATACTTAAAGCAAAATATCTGCTCAAATTAATTTGTTCCTGTTACATTGTTCTTCTAGATAAGAAAACAAATGTTAATATTTGAGCTTTTCACTTCTCATCTGATGTTTTTATTTTTTTTAAAAAATTGGACTTTCCTTTGATTGCAGCCTTGCCTTCAGGTCTGGCAACCCATGAGCCATACAAAACCTCAACTCTCCTTACAGGAAGTGGATGAATCTCAGTGTAGACTCTTTGAATATACCAAAAAG
>NW_016809273.1:3253912-3306667 GCF_001698545.2 Rhinopithecus bieti
AAAAAAAAAAAAAAAAAAAAAAATTAAAATAATCTCTCCCAGTCTGAGCCTTTTCTTTTCACTGTCTCAGCAATGGCTTTAACAGAATAGCTTTTAATTTTAATGAAGTCTAATTTGTCAATTCTTTTAGGGATTATGCTTTGGGTGATATACTTAAAAACTTATCACCAATCCCAAGGTCACACAGACTTCTTCCCTTGATAATTGATTTTAGAAATGCAAATAATTTTTAGTACAGAAAACTCCTATGATTTGCACAATAAATGATTTTAAAATTGTCACACACAAATTTGTGCTTTTATTTGCAAGAAAGTTGATGACAGTTTTGTACAAGAGACTGTCATAAAAAAACTGCTTATACATGTACAGAAATTAAGTCAATGTCATTTAAAGACATTTGCAAAATACTTCTAACTGCAATGCCAGCCAATTAAGGATTAACTTTCTTTCATTATTATTAGAACTGCACAGATAATAGGTCAATTTCCCCCTCATCATGTGTAGATAATTCCCATTATCATTATTTGGAGTTATATATATAAGAAGAAAGGAAAACATTCTAACTTTATGGGGAAAAACCATTACTAGCTATCTACAAGGCCAAATTCTCTCAACCAGTAGATGTCATTCTCTCTCTATTTTAATGTGAATTTCTAATCTCTGCCTTTAGTTATCTGTTCTCAAGACAAGTTATGAAAACCAGGTTCATTTCAGCCTACATTTCTCCTGATCATTTTTCCAAGTTGGTATCTTTTCCTTTCCATAATAGGAAGAGTGCCAGAGTGTGAAATTGGGGCACTTTGACAGCTGTGACAGTCGATAAACTCCTGTCTTTCATTCACTTAGCCCTTGGTGTGGGATCTTTGTCTACTTGTTCGTTCAATTTACAGTAAAACATTGATTAACTTGAAATGGAGGGCTTTCTGCTCTCACCTGTCTTTCAGATTGGGACAGGAAAAATCTATTTATAGTTTTGGCAAGAAACTTAAGCCCTCAGGAAACACTGTTCCAGTTTCCCCTTAAATATATTCAGCCCTCTACATGTAGATGGTATAACTGTCACTTCCCACTTGAAATGACCATGGCTCACCAAGAACCAGTTCTCTGGTTCCCCTTTGTGCTCTCTTTACATTCTGTGCCTACTACAGTGCTATGATTAAGCTTCTGCAGTACCTATGCCTATAGTACTGACTCATTAAAGAATAAAAGTTTGGGAAGTAGGAACACCACCCACATTAACTGGCATTAATTCAACCAATATTGAATTAATGCTATTGATGGAGATCTGACTATTTTAGGATTTAGGGTATGTGAACACCATGGTGAATGATACAGTAATTGCATACAGGTCACTAAAGGGGGGCAGGACGTACTGGAAATTCAGACAAGAACACAGCCAGTGACCATCCAGGATGAAAATATTACAAAAAACTAAATAGAGTATCATGAACGCACATGGAGAGGATATTTTCTAGTCTTGGGAGATCAATAAAGGGTTTCTAGAGAATATAATTCCTTAGCAGGATTCTAAAATCTTAGTAAGAAATATCTGGGAGGAAGAGGCTAAGAATGGCTAGGAAAAGATAAAATAGAATTTCAGGAAAAAGGTATATGCTTTCTTCATCATTTTATTCCCAGAGTGTAGAACAATAAATTATAGATAAATTTTATTGAATGAGTGGATGAGTAAATTATTTTAAAAATTCAAGGTCAAATTGGAGAGATTAAACTCTCCTAAATATAGAACAATAAGTGTGCCTGCTATTTTTAATAGCCACTTACTCATATTGCCAACAGAGGGGAAGTATTATAAAATAAAATCCTGTTTTCTTCATGATATGGTTCAGCTCTGTTTCCCAACCCAAATCTCATATTGAATTGCACTCCCATAATTCCCATGCGTTGTGGGAGGGACCTGGTGGGAGATAATTTTAATCATGGGGGCAATTTCCCCCTTACTATTCTCATGGTAGTGAATAATTCTCACAAGATTTGATGGTTTTATCAGGGGTTTCCACTTTTGCATACTTCTCATTTTCTGTTGCCACTGCCATGTAAGAAGTGCCTTTCACCTCCCGCCGTGATTCTGAGGCCTCCCCAGCCATGTGGAACTGTAAGTCCAACTAAACCTCTTTTTCTTCTCAGTCTCGGGTATGTCTTTATCAGCAGCATGAAAATGGACTAATACAGTAAATTGGTTCCAGCAGAGTGGGGTGCTGCTGAAAAGATACCCAAAAATATGGAATTGACTTTGGAACTGGGTAACAGGCAGAGGTTGGAACAGTTTGGAGGGCTCAGAAGAAAATAAGAGAAGGTGGAAAGTTTGCAGCTTCCTAGAGATTTGTTGAATGGCTTTGCCCAAAAAGCTGATAGTGATATGGATAATAAGGTCCAGGCTGAGGTGGTCTCAGATGGAGATGAGGAATTTGTTGGGAACTGGAGCAAAGGTGGCTCTTGTTATGTTTTAGCAAAGAGACTGGCAGCATTTTGCCCCTGTCCCAGAGATATGTGAAACTCTGAAGAATCTGGTAGAAGAAATTTCTAAGCAGCAAAGCACTCAAGATGTGACTTGGGTGCTGTGAAAGGCATTCAGTTTTATAAGGGAAGCAGAGCATGAAAGTGTGGAGAATTTGCAGCCTGACAATGTGATAGAAAAGAAAAACCCTTTTTCTGAGGAGAAATTCAAGCTGCTGCGGAAATATGCGTAAGTAACAAGGAGCCAAATGTTAATCCCCAAGACAATGGGGAAAATGTCTCCAGGGCATGTCAGAGGTCTTCACAGCACCCCTCCCATCACAGGCCTGGAGATCTAGGAAAAAATGGTGAGCCAGGCCCAAGGTCCCCATGCTGTGTGCAGTCTAGGGACATAGTGCCCTGCATCCCAGCCATTCCAGCCATGACTAAAAGGGGCCAAGGTACAGTTTGGGTTGTTGCTTCAGAGGGTGGAAGCCCCAAGCCTTGGCAGCTTCCACGTGGTGTTGAGCCTGTGGGTACACAGAAGTCAGGAAAACTGAGGTTTGGGAACCTCCACCTAGATTTCAAAAGATGTATGGAAACTCCTGAATACCCTGGCAAAAGTTTGCTGCAGAGGTGGGGCCCTCATTGGAGAACCTCTGTTAGGGCAGCGTGGAAGGGAAATGTGGGGCCGGAGTCCCCACACAGAGTCCCTACTGGGGCACCGCCATAGTGGAGCTGTGAGAAGAGGGCCACAGTCCTCCAGACCCTAGACAGCTTGTACTTTGCACCTGGAAAAGCTGCAGATGCTCAACACCAGCCTGTGAAAGTAGCCAGGAGGGGGGCTATACCCTGCAAAGCCACAGGAGTGGAGCTGCCCAAGACCATGGGAACCCACCCCTTGCATCAGCATGACCTGGATGTGAGACCTGGAATCAAAGGAGATCATTTTGGAGCTTTAAGATTTTACTGCTCCTCTGGATTTTGGACTTGCTTGGGCCCTGTAACCTCTGTGTTTTGGCCAATTTCTCCTCTTTGGAATGGCTGTATTTACTCAATACCTGTACCTCCATTGTATCTAGGAAGTAACTAGCTTGCTTTTGATTTTACAGGCTCATAGGCAGAAGGGACTTCTCTTGTGTCAGATGAGACTTTGGAATGTGGACTTTTGGATTAATGCTGAAATGAGTTAAGACTTTGGGGTACTGTTGGGAAGGCATGATTGGTTTTGAAATGTGAGGACATCGAATTTGGAGGGGCTGGGGTGGAATGATATGGTTTGACTCGTGTTCCTACCCAAATGTCATCTTGAATTGTACTCCCATAATTTCCATGTGTTGTGGGAGGGACCTAGTGGAGACAGTTTGAATCATGGGGCAGTTTCCCCATACTATTCTTGTGGTAGTGAATAAGTCTCATGAGATCTCATGGTTTTATCAGGGTTTCCGCTTTTGCATCCTTCTCATTTTCTCTTGCTGTTGCCATGTAAGAAGTACCTTTCACCTCGCATCATGATTCTGAGGCCTCCCCAGCATGTGGAACTGTAAGTCCAATTAAACCTCTTTTCCTTCCCAGTCTTGGGTATATCTTTATCAGCAGCATAAAAACAGACTAATACACTTCAATTAGTAGATTCTTCAGAAGATCTCATTGCTTTAGAGAATACATTTTCAAAATGTTGTTCTCAATGACTGACCATAATGGTATAATATTAAATATGTATTTCCAGGGTGCTGCAGGTGCTTTTTAAAATTTGAGAAAATATGGAGTCTAAATAGATGAACTTTGAAATAGGATTATGCATTTTAAATCTAAATCGTGCCATTTGTTAAGCTTTTAAGCTCCTGATCACTATTCACCTAATTTTCTCTTACTGGCTTTTAAAAACAGGAAAAAATGATTATTTAGCCTAAGTAGGTCTTTTCCCAATTCCATTGATTGTAAATGTCATGACTTGTCTATCAGTATGGACGGGCATTCAGCACAGTTTACCTCGTTTTTGTGGTGTCTCTCCCAATCAGCTAACCAAATTGACAACTAAATATCATTAGTGTCGTTAATGTGGTTGCATAAATATATGTTACAGCCATCAGATTTCTCAAGTTTAAAGGACTTTTGCACCATTGAAAAGTTAGAAACATAAGAGCAAAGAAAATAGAACTTCTCTAAGAATGAGAAAAAAGTGTTTGGATATTAATATGTTTTGAGGCATTTTGTAGTAGAAAGTTTTAAAGTATAAATACTTATTTTTTTTAAAGATGGGGATCAGACACCAACAAATGCATCGGAATACTTGTAATAACCAGTAACTTTAAAATCTCTTACAGCTCTTCCATAAGTGGTCCAATTAAAGAGACAATTTTAACCACTACCAACACTCATGCATTTTACCCCTTGATTTGGGCATCCAACAATCTTCTCTAGTAACAGAGTCAGAATTCCTTGAGAGATGAGTGCTGCAGGGAAAAAGGAGCTAACTTAAGGTGTTTGCATTGATTAAGAAATCTGAGGAGAATAACAGTAAAAATAATGACAGTAACAACAACAATCAAAACTATTATGATTTATTAAAATAATAATTTTAGTTTGTTAAGGGTCAGGTGTCCTTGAAAATTAGAAAATATAGAGCATAAAAAAGGTTAATATTCAACAGGAATTCATTGTTGTGGATGTACCAGTGGATGTTTATGGCTAGTATCCATTCTTTATGAGGTGGCATCTGTTTTGATGAATTGGCATTTGAACTCTCCTAGTTGTTATTTTACATAATACTCCTTGTTTTGAATTTATTTTTCCTAAGTAGAGGTATATAGATATAGGTAGATACATAGATAATATGCATATGTATATATGTGTATGTGTGTACATGCATGTTTTTAAAAATATAGGCTGGGTATAGTGGCTCACGCCTGTAATCCCAACGCTTTGGGAGACTGAGGCGGGCTGATCACCTGAGGTCAAGAGTTTGAGACAAGCCTGGCCAACATGGCAAAATCCCATCGCTACTAAAAATTTAAAAATTAGCTGGGCATGGTGGCATGTGCCTGTAATCCCAGCTGCTTGGGAGGCTGAGGCAGGAGAATCACTTGAACCCGGAAGGCAGAGGTTGCAGTGAGCTCAGGCCACTGCCCTCCAGCCTGGGTGGCAGAGTGAGATTCCATCTCAAAAAAAAAAAAAAGTGTATAATATTCATTAGGAATCTGCCTATAATATATGTTTATATCCAGATAAACAGTAAAGAATAAACACAGAGAGTTGTAAGTTCACAAATAATAGTCCTTGAAATCTGAGAACTCTATTGTATCAGAAGGAAGAATAAGTTTGTACATAATTATCAAAAGTTATACAGCATGTCCCTGGATAACAAATTAGGCACATTTCTAAAAAAAAAAAAAAAAAAAACCACACATTTGACTACCAGACTCAATCCGTTATTTTCTAGGAGCTAAAACCTCTAGATGGCCCTGCTAATTGTAATACTATGTTAAAAAGGAATGCATCAACTTTTAAAGAATTCTAAGAGAACAGGTCAATATGTCAAACTGACAGAACAATGAGTTATGTAATGCAAACTAAGCAGGGCTTTAAAAATCTATCACTTTGGCAGGAGATCCCAACTTGAGAGAACTGAAATCTATTCTAGAGGCACAGACCTTAAAGAAAAAGTCTTATTGATGTAACAAGTGCAATTTATCTATAAAAAGGGCAGAGTCGGCCTCAGTACCAGTGACTTTAATTTGAATCACCTTGGAAGAAGTCAGTTAAGTCCTGAGCCCTGATCACGAATCAATTGATCAGTGACCCAGATTCTGTCACCTTAGCTAGTCTAAGAAAGAATTCTCTTTCTTAGTAGAATTACCGCATTTACCAAAAGATTTCATAGTAATTTTTCTGATCTGATACCCTAAAAGGATCTCGAACTAAGCCTCTCATTATTTTAAGATGGCATACAACTAGATTAAAATAAAGACAAACTTCTTCAAACACTGGTGTTATTTTTAGAATGAATTTGTGCAAGTATAGAACATTTTGTCATGCTTGTATGTGTGTAGTTTTGTCTGCTTTTTAAGGTGTTCGACGAATCCAAATGAATTGGGTACATCATAGTAGGCAGAATAATTCTTTCATTCCCCCTTTAAATGTTCACTTCCAAATCCATATCCTGTGAGTATGGTATGTTACATGGCAAAAGGGACTCTGCAGATGTGATTAAGGAAAGGACTCTAGATCAAAGAATACGCTTGATTATCCAGGAGGGCTCAAACTAATCGTGAGTCCTTCAGATTGGAGAACATTTTTCTGCAGCACTCAGAGGAAAATGTACTTTTATAAGAAGGATCAGAAAGATTCATTGTTGCTGGTTCTGAAGATGGCCATAGACCAAGAAATATGAGTATCCTCTCATAAGCTGGAAAACCGCAAAGAAACAGATTCTCCCTGTTAGCCTCCAGAAAGGAACATATAGCATTGCTAACACCTTGATTTTAGTTCAAGGGAACCTATGTCAGACTTGCAGTCAAAACTGTAAGAGAATACATTTGTGTTGTTTTATTTGGTTGTGGAAATTTGTTATAGCCGTAATAAATACATCAAATACAGTTTAAAATGTTTAATAGACTTTAATTATGATTATATCCAATGATAAAATGTTTAAATAAAATTTACTTCTAAAGTTTTATTTATTAGGATATGTAATATACATTTTTGATATTTAGAATAGTTGCAAGTATATTGTAGACATTTAATGAATCCTTTAAAATTAATACAATTTATATGAAATTTTTATTCATTGATCACTAAATGCAGTATAAATAGTTGTGTGTCTTCCTTTACATGAACAGAAATCTATTATTAAATGGCCCATCAACAAGTATAAAATAACAGCTTCTTCAGACAAGGTTGCTAAGATACAAAATATCTTATAATTTTAGAATTTTAACAAAATTGTAGAAATGAGGATGACTTGAATATTTGATTAGATTTAAAGTTATTTGTTTCATTTGATATTACTTTATTTATTTATTTATTTAGGAGATGGGATCTTGCTCTTGCCCAGGCTTGAGTACTGTGGCTCAATCTTGGCTAACTGCATCCTCCCTCTCCTGAATTCAAATGATCCTCCTGCTTCAGGAGGGAGCCAGGCACCACCACCCTTGCTAATTTTTGTACTTTTAGCAGAGACGGGGTTTTGCCATGTTGGCCGGGCTGGTCTCTATCTCCTGGCCTCATGTTATCTGCCTGTCTCAAACTCCCAAAGTGCTGGAATAACAGGCATGAGCCACTGTATCCAGTCTGATATTACTTTAATATTTGATATGAAAGCAACTTGTTGGGCAATCTTCAAATTGTTTATTCAGGAACTGCCCTCTTCTGTAAACTGTGACCTCTAGCTTACTGATCCATGTGATTTCCGCAGAAACAGCCATGTCAAACCTCATCTCTAGCCCCTGTTAATTATTTATTGTTTTAAGGGGTCAGAGGTTTCGTCTTAAGATCTAGTCATACTGATTAGCTCTCTAAGAAATAGTCTGGGGCCGGGTGTGGTGGCTCATACCTGTAATCCCAGCACTTTGGGAGGTTGAGGTGGGTGGATCATGAGGTCAAGAGATCAAGACCATCCTGGCCAACATGATGAAATCTCGCCTCTACTAAAAATACAAAAATTAGCTGGACGTGGTGGCACACTCTTGTAGTTCCAGCTACTCAGGAGGCTGAGGCAGGAGAATCACTTGAACCCGGGAGGTGGAGGTTGCTGTGAGCTGAGATTATGCCACTGCACTCCAGCCTGGGCGACAGAGCGAGAGTCTGTCTCAAAAAAAAAAAAAAAAGAAAAGAAAAGAAACAAAGAAACAAAGAAAGGAAGGAAGGAAGGAAGAAAAAGAGGAAAAAGAAACAGTTCGGATACTCGGGTACTGTGTTAGGCACTTTCTGTTCTTTTTCTTTTTTGTTGTTTGTTTGTTTTTTTGAGACAGAGTCTCACTCTATCACCCAGGCTGAGGTGCAGTGGTGTGATCTCGGCTCACTGCAACCTCTGCTGCCCAGGTTCAAGCGATTCTACTGCCTCACCCTCCTGGGTAGCTGGGATTACAGGCACCTGCCACCGGCCTGGCTAATTTTTGTATTTTTAGTAGAGATGGGGTTTTGCCATATTGGTCAGGCTGATCTTGAACTCCTGACCTCATGATCCACCCGCCTTGGCCTCCCAAAGGGCACTTTCTTAATTTCAGCTAATGAATGATATTTCCCTAGGATTTTGGTACATGGATCCAAAAGACAACAGAAACTTTTACACTAGGGGCTAAGCTTCAATATTTAAAAATCGGGCATTTATGGAAACCACTCAATACCTTGAGAAGGTCAGCTTCTAGTAACAGAAAAAATGAGGTTGATACATAAAGTGACAGAAAGACAGAACATGCAGGCTTTGAATGCCAAGTTCTAGCTGTGCCTGAAACTCAGCTGCACTTTGCCTTGTCCTATTTGGTAAGAATTCGGTTGAAAATGCCAATAACTTAACATAATGAAATTCCCAGGAGTCATCTGGCTTTAGGCACAATGTAATCAAGGACTCATATAAAATAGTGTAATCTGAACTATTTTGTTATTTTTCAAGTTCAGATATACCTTCCATTTAATTGGATCATTTTGGACAAACTAATGATCTCAAATTATCCACAGACCTTTCTGAAGCCCAATAGCTAAATTCAAATGAAGAGAGATAGAAAAGAGAGAGGAAAGAAAGAGTGCTTTTGGAAGTGTCGTTACCATATCCCTTTGCCCCACATTTTTAGATGGGGTTGTTTGTTTTTTTTCTTATAAAATTGAATTAGAGTTCTTTGTAAGGTTCTGAGATTATTAGCCATTTAGTCAGATGAATAGATTAAAATGACAAATCAAAACCAAAATGAGATACCATCTCACAACCAGTTAAGAATGGCAATCATTAAAAAAATCAGGAAACAACAGCGTGCGGAAGAGATGTGGGAAATAGGAACACTTTTACACTGTTGGGATAGGAATTAGTAAACTAGCTCAACCAATTATGGAAAACAGTGTAGGGATTCCTACAAGGATCTAGACACTAGAATTACGATTTGACCTAGCCATCCCATTACTGGGTATATTCCCAAAGTATTATAAGTCATGCTGCTATAAAGACACATGCACACGTATGTTTATTGTGGCACTATTCACAATAGCAAAGACTTGGAATCAACCCAAATGTCCATCAGTGACAGACTGGATTGAGAAAATGTGGCACATATACACCATGGAATAGTATGCAGCCATAAAAAAGGATGAGTTTGTGTCCTTTGTAGGGACATGGACGCAGCTGGAAACCATCATTCTCAGCAAACTATTGCAAGAACAGAAAACCAAATACCGCATGTTCTCACTCATAGGTGGGAATTGAACAATGAGATCACTTGAACACAGGAAGGGGAACATCACACACTGGGTCCTATTGTGGGGAGGGGGTAGGAGGGAGGGATAGCATTAGGAGATATACCTAATGTAAATGACGAGTTAATGGGTGCAGCACACCAACATGGCACATGTATACATATGTAACAGACCTGCACGTTGTGCACGTGTACCCTAGAACTTAAAAGTATAATAAATAAAAATTAAAATAAAAAAAAAGAAAGTGCTTTAAGCACTAGTGTATGATTTTTGACATTGTGTTTTCCCAGGCTATGTGAACACCTAAGGCATCTGCCAAGTGAAAGCCTTCGTCAGCCTGGCCCCCGATAGCCTACAATGTGCAGACCCTCTTTGCTGACCCATGATGAGCATGCAGAATGAGTGAAAAATCAGCATCTGTGCTTTAATTTGCAAATATTTAGGGGTTGATTATTACAGTGGTATAATGGAGCCTATCCTGAGTACTATAAAAATAGGCACTGAAATGAGATGTTATGAAACAGAAAAGCTAATATATGTGGCATTGACTTCAGGGCCTGCTGGAAAGTGGTGAGAAAAATGTTCGAGGTGGAAAAATCGTGATTCATCTATGAAGTGGTAAAATATTTAGCAAAATTGTCTACAATAACTTTGCAGACATATAATGTGCCTAATGATTTTGAATTGTGGGTGAAAATATTAGAAAATAGAATGTTATTAGTGTGTTTGCTTATTTTTGTTGGCCTCTAATAAAAAACCTGTGAGCAATAGTTACACTCAGAAAATTATTGGTCATTGCAAGCATGAATACAAGGGACAGGAGAATGTCTAGAAATACAGGAAATTTCAAAGTAGGAAGAGGCCTGTTGATTCTTATTTCTAATGGGTAAAATATAACACTGAGAAGGGCTCTGCATTACAAATTCAATTAGAACTCAGACTTGAAGCAAGGATTCAGTAGAAAGTAAAGCCAACTTTTCTTTTACCATTAAAGTGGTATCCAGTAAATTCTTTCAGTTGGATAAAAACGGCCCAGGATAAGGAGAGTAATGGGATGAGAGACTAAGCTGATCCATGGAGACAGAGAGACTCACCATCCTCACAATTAAATAGAAAGAGAGGCATTTCTCCAAAAGACTTGTGGGTGTGGCTATGGCACAAGTAAAAACCAGGCTCAGATACCTATGAAACTCACTAAATTTTGAAAGCAGTGAATTGCCACAAGAAGAAATAGGCTGTGGCTGTTTGAGACTGAAAATGACTTTGTGTTTCCAAAGTTCTGTTGGGCAGAAGCAGTGTTAGTCTCCAAGGTAGGCATACATATTCAACTTGCTCTCTTCAGATCTAATGATGTCAGATGTTGGAAAGGGAAGTTTTCCCCAAAAGTTACAGCCAAGAGCTAAGGAAGATAAAGACTGAAGAATGATCAGAATTAGAGTCTAACCAAAGATACTTCCAATCCTCCCAGAGTAAAATGCCTCACAATGTGTGTTATTTCTGAAGTATTTGAAGTCAGTGTTTTCATGTGGCTCCATTATTCACCTCTGTGTATGAAAGTATTTATTATAGAGATCCTATTTCCTTTTCACTATTGCATATTGAGTGTGTGTTTCTCTGTTAGTTTGAGTCTCTTTATCAAGCAGACCAGATAAAGATGAGAACAGAAATTTCAGACTTTAGGCTTAAAGCCATATTTAGATGGGATTTTGGAGTTGGCCCTTGGGTGGGAAGGTGGTGAGTATATTTTTCAAATAAGAAAAAGCAAACAGAATACTATGACTATAGGAACAGACCATGAGAATCATTTGGGCTGCTCACAAATGTTTAATAACATTCTGGCTCACAGTAGAATTATCCTTCTCTGATAATTTGAACTCAAGTGTGGCCTCATGATTTCTTTTGGCCAATAAATTTAGAGAGAAAGGGGTGTTTACAGTTTGCCAAATTCTCTCTTCCCTTGTTCAGTGGTCATGGAAGCCTGTGTCAATATTGAGCCTCTATTCAGCCTCAGACCTTGAGTGCCTGCAATGGGCAGAGACCCCTTGCCAACATACAGCATATTCTACCCTATCCTGATAGAGTCCACTTTCCTAACAGTTTAGAAAGAACTCTCAGAAGTGCGTTTTGATGGTTGTAATTGTTATAACACAGACCACAATTCCATCTTTGAACAAATCACTGGTAGCAAAGAATAAAGTATGCTGAGTAGTTTCAGAATGGGCCACATGACCTTCTTGGAGATAACGGTAGTATTGATATCATCAGAACAAGTTTGGGATAAGGAAAAAATTTTTTTCCTTTCTTGAGTAGAAGAGAAAAAAAAAAAGGTTTTCACAAATCTGGCATTTAATGGATGTTCTATTTATAGAAGTGGTTGAATGGATGTGGAACAGTAAAATCAATACCTATCTGATCCACCAATAATTCTACATTGTCTGTATCATATGCATCTAACTCCTTGATAGTTCTACTCTTCTGTGCATTTTATGAGATATAATGGCATTACTTTAACATTTTTTTTCCTTGAGAAAAACTGAGCTGGCTTTTAGTTATTGTCAATGTGGTAAGCTAACCTAAATCAAAACTCTAAATTTTTAAAATAAAAGTCATCAAATTAGATGAATATGCTATCATGATAAATGCTGAGGTTTACCACCATTTCCTAAGCTCTAAGTCATAGAAGAATCTCAGAGGATGACCATATCACATGAACACGGATTGCGCTCAAAGACAGAATTTACACTGGGCTTCTTATAGAATTTCTAAACATCCCAAATATGGTATTTCAAAAAGTCAGTCCTTCCCCACCTCTCAGTTCACACTAACTCTGAAAACTCTTTAGTTTGTAGATTATAACTGTGAAGAATACTATCCTTGGAATTGCTTTTCTTATTCACTATAATGTTGACATTCATTGTATACTCAGACTTCACAACTCTACACACACACACACACACCCCACACCACACACACACATTAAAATAACTAACTGGATACCTGCACTTACAGATCTACTTTAGCACAACTCTGAAATGATTTGGATCTAGGATTGACCTCTGAGCTATTATAATAAAAATTTCAATATGACTTTAAAACAAACAAAGGCCATCCACACCATTGATTTTGTTGCATTGGTTTGAGCAATGAACTGTATAATTTGTTTTTCTGCCAACAATATTTTATTTGGTTAGGCTTGCCAAGGGAAGGACCAAGTAAAATCCTTTCTTGAGTAGAGGAGTCTTTAAAATATTTTGAGGCTTTTTTTTTTTTTTTTTTTGAGATGGAGTCTCGCTCTGTCGCCCAGTCTGGAGTGCAGTGGCGCGATCTCAGCTCACTGCAAGCTCTGCCAATTTTGAGGCTTCTTTAACATCTAGCCTTAGATGTGGCTTTCATCTTTAATCTATATCACCTATATGGCCAAGCTCCACAACTATCTTGTCCTTATAATCCAGTGAGGCCAAGGGATTTTAAAAGCTTTGTTCCAATGCCTTAACTGATAGGAGTCTGAGTGATCCTGAATTATAGTTGCTCCCCAAACTGGATGGACTACTGTGTCTACTCATGGTTAAAAATGAATGTAGTAGGCTTAAAGTTTGCACTAAGTCTTCTTACTATCTAGGTCTTTAGTTCTACCCTACTTAGGCCTATTCTCCACATTACAGGTAAAATCAGACTGACATTGCCACATTTCTTCTTAAAATGTTTTGATGGTTCCTTACTGACTGTGGAATAAAGTTATAGATCTTTCAGTCCTCCATGACCCAGTCTCTACTCTCCAGCTTCTTGGAGCTGAAATAACACCATATTATTTTAAATTCTTTGCATACTCTGGGTAGTTAACTCCTTTAAATATTTGTTCAAGTTACTCCTTCTGCCTGGAATTCTCCCCCTTACTATAGTTTTCATCAGTCTCATTCTAACTCTTCCTTCTTTCAGGTCAGGTGACATGACCTCCATGTATCTTTTTCTGAACCGTCATATTACAAAATGACCTTTTTTGTGTTCTTATAGCAAAAGACAAGTACTGATTCCATTTTATTGAGACTATTTGTTTGTGTCTCTCCCCCAGCTCCTTTGAAGAACATGAATATTGTGAATACATCTTTCATGACCAAGTAACTTCTTCCCACTGTCCACCCCTGCTCTCCCCTCACCACACACATCTACTTATTTCCTAGCATTAGGCCTGGCATAAAAAAAGTATTCTATAAATATTTGTTGAGCGGAGCGAAATTGATGTACCCTAAAACATCCTAGAAGAGTACACAAAGCACTGGAATTAAATCACTGATGTGTTCATTCAAAAAGAAATGCCAGAGTGGTGCTAATGAAGTTAGATTCATAAATTTGATGCTTATAAAAATCCATTTTCTGACTATGTCTGACTTTCTAAGTATATCTGACTGAATGAATTTGAAAATATTGTGTTATTGGTCTGGATTATTTTTTCTACTTTTCTATAATGGACAAGTTTCTGTTCTTCTTTTACTTCTCAGTTTAAGTATTATCCCTTCTGGGAAATCTCACATCCTCTAGATATCTTTTCATACTTTTCTCTTACTCTTAAATTAGAGCTCACTGTGAATAAATAACTCTAATATAATACTTATCATGTTATGTTATAATTACTTATTCATGTGTCTCGCTGCATGTTCTTAAGTTCAATACTCCTTAAGGGCAGGACTTTTTTCTTCATTTTTCCCCCTCTCACTTTTTAACCATTGTTTAATACAATGCCCAAAGTTGGATACTGGATATATTGTTTAGTTTCTTCGCTTGCTGGTCTCCACCATTGTCTCAGAAACGTGTTCCACGGATGATAAGGAGGATTAAGATTTGGAGAACGACTGATAAATTATCACCAATGAGAGGAACAAAAGCTCAAAGTACATGATGGCTTCAAGGGCAGCAAACATTGGATTCCCAAACCAATTACTATGCCAGGACATCTGCTATGGAACCTAGAGACCTGGCTTTAAATCTTGGCTTGTCACGTATTTTGGTGTCTTTGAGTAATATATACGACACATCAGAGTTTAACTTTTCTCATCTGTAAAATGGAATTAATTAATAAAATGTTGGTTGTAAGTAACAGAAATCCAAATCCAACTACATTGACCAGAAAGGGAAAATGACTGACTGGAATCCAAGGGGAATTTTGGCTTTAGGCATAGTTTAGTGCAGAGGTTCAAAAGATGTTTCAGTGTTACTCTTTTCTTCTGTTAGCCTTTTTTTCCACTGCTCAGCTTTACTCTCAAACTCTTCCAGTATTAGAAAAGAAGTCCTCTGTCACCCTCAGACTTATATCCCCACAATGAATAAGCCCAGAAGAATTTTCCATTCCAGCCACCTAGGCAATTACCTGATTGGCCTTGCTGGAGTTATTACTGTGGCCAGGAGATTGATGGTGTTCTCAATGGCCAGTCTAGGGTTTTCCCTCCTTCCCTTTGGTTGGAGAAGGTAGGTTTTCTTAACTGAAATCATCCAGGAGACCACACAGGGTATGGTAGTAATGCCCCAACAGAAGCCAAAGAAAGGAGAGGGTCCTTTCAGACAGACAAAAACCTGTATCTTCCAGGGTCTATTACATTGATTTGTTCTAACAAATATTTATTGAGATCATCTCTCAAAGAATTGTTGCAGAGATTAAAGATAATTGACGTAAAGTGCTTAGCTCACAATTTAGCATACACCCAAGACTCCAAAAAAGGTAATGGCTAGTATCATTAATCAATTTAAACCAAAGGGAATACCTTCCATATCTAACATGCTATTTATTTACATTAAAAAGTAATTTTTGAAAGGATTATTGATTCAAAGATTGAGTTCTAAAATGGTGACATATAGGCACGATAACTATTTTACATTACCTTTTACCATTCAGATTTATTTCTTTGAGAGCATTAAAACAACAATGACATCCAAATTTCAAAGCCTATGGGAAAAGCCTCATTATAGTAAAATAATGAGGACTTTAAGTATTTAGTATAAAAATGATTCTTGTTATGAAACCCTACTGCCTTTGAAGCAACCTCTCCCTGTAGTATCCTCAAATGAATTTAATTTTCTATGATTCCATAGAAGGGTCACATGGCTGAAAGTCAAGATGTCACTCAGTTTTGTCCCAGCATTATAAGAAGACATTGCTCTGAAGGAGCTTTTGTATTTATCTCATTGCTGGCTTTAATTTGATTGTGAATCAATGCTTCCGAGATAAGCAAGAATCTAAAAGACTTGCTGGCCTCAGTGAAATGTAAATTCTTGGAGGAAGGTAGAGATCTAGGACCTGGTGCAGAAAGCTAGGGCCATCTGCCTAGAAAAGAAACAACTACCAATCAGAAGATCATGTTTTTAAAACAGGCTCTGGCTTCCATCTGTGGTTTTGAGCTAAATACTTAACATCTCTGGTTGTTAGTGTCCATATTTCTAAAATGGAGCAACTTACTTGCTAGGGTTGAAAAAATATGCTTTAAAATATACACTCTGATCTTTCTTTAGAGGCTTTCAGATAACTCAGGGCACAACTTCTCAAGTAAAATTATTAATTAAGCAAATAAAAAATACAATAATGCTTAATTCTTTTTGCTTGATAGGGTTAGATCTCATAATGCAGAAACTCTCATACAGTGGTAATATTGCTTAATTACAAGGAACTTCTTGCCGGGACATTACTGCTTTATCTATTTTAGTCCACTGTTAACTCTGTGAGTTGTTTTAATAAGTCACAGAGCAGGCATTTGAACCCTGATCTTCTTTCAACTTTATTTTTCCCATGTGCTATGCTGCCCGCTCTATCTCCAATAAGAAAACAAATCAGCTGGACGCGGTGGCTCACGTCTGTAATCCCAGCACTTTGGGAGACTGAGGTGGGTGGATCACAAGGTCAGGAGTTCGAGACCAGCCTGACCAACATGGTGAAACCCCATCTCTACTAAAAATACAAAAAAATTAGCCGGGCATGATGGTGGGTGCCTGTAGTCCTAGCTACTGAGGAGGCTGAGGCAGGAGAATCACTTGAACGCAGGGGTTGGAGGTTACGGTGAGCTGATATCTGGCCACTGCATTCCAGCCTGGGTGACAGAGTGAGACACTGTCTCAAAAAACAAAACAAAACAAAAAAACAAATCATAAAAAAAGACACAGTAAGACACAGTAATATAGGATGAGAATAACAGAAATTAAGCTATGTTATGAATGGATCAAAAGGATATAAGACCTTGGGAGCCAATGAAAATATCTAATGTTTCCCCACTGTGCATAGAATGGATCCACCTTATCTGGATATTGCAAATGGGACCCCCAAAGGCCAGAGGGCTTTGAAATATCTTGGGTATGCATAGTTTTTTTAATGACTGATATATGTATGTAAATGAAATTCCATTTCTACTCGCTTTTTATGTTTCCCTTAATGATTTCTAGGCAACAGTTCTTTGCATTGCTTGAAGGGCCTGGAACTATTGCTACAATTTCCTAGAACCTGAACTTCCTCTCTAGATTTGAGCACTCTGATTTGACACCTTTGGTGTGGGTCTTGCTGGACCTCGCTGGCAGAATATGAGCATTCTAAGGCCTTCCACCAAATAAAGGTGCTTAATTGGAAGGATGATACTTCCGTCTTATTTTAGCATTATAAAGGATTACAGCTGGAGGGAGGAAAATCAACCCAAGCAATCTTGTATTTTGCCTCCTCTCAGACATGATTCTTACACTCACTTTCTTTTTTTTTTTTTTTTTTTTTTTTTTTTTTCCTACTTCTGGTTTCTGCTGTTCAGTTTGTTATTCTGATAAGCACAGACTCAAGAGGGAACAAGATTGCAGGGCTGCCATCCTTGATGCATATTAAAGCCTTCTCTGCATTAAGGAGCTAGAGGCGTGGAGTTACCAAAAAATAGAAAATCACATTGCACAACTTACTAAGTCTACCAAAATCATAATGTGTCTCCATGGTAAGTTATTGATTGCTTGCTTTGAGATGAAGCGATCCTGAATCTGTAATTCAGTTTGTGACATTGACTAAAAACAAAACTCTGCAAAGGACTGAACACTGTTTGTTCCAATTGCCATTTTTCCCTGTATTTTTAAATGCAAAAACACGACCAGACCTAGTTTGCATTTGTGCCTTGGAACCACTGTTCATAATTTGAGTGACTCAACACAAATCATTGAAGCTGAATGTGTCATGTCATGCGGCAAAATTAAAATATACCTTATTGCTTTATGGGGACATGCAGTTCCCCCAAAATTGGGGGCATAAAAGACCCATTTGTGTTTTAAACAATGAAATGCTTATTAAGTAACTGCTGCATGTGAATAAAACACATTAGTTCAAGGACCAGTGAAAAGATAAGCAGATGGTGCTGTCAGGTCTTCAGCACATTTTGATGGTCTCAATGCATATGTAGCTAAAGAGGACTTTATTAATATTGCCTTACTTTTAGTATAAGTGGTCATGTCATCCCATTGAAAATATCTATAGAGCCCACTTTACAACATCAACCTCTAGGGGACCTGTTATCTTTGATTATTCATTTGGAGACAAATCTTCATCTGTTTCTATAGGCTTCACATTAGAGATGTCAGGGATTCAGTTTAATAAACAAATTCAAATTTCACTTTTCTCCTTCCCTTTTTCTGAAGATATTTTCCTTAGGACCTTTAGGGGTTTTTGTATCTAGGAGCATTTGGTCATGTGCTAACATGGAATCCTGTATCGAAGATGTTCTTTGTTAAGATTTCTGACTAGTTGAGGGTGGGTTTTTGGCATGATGCTTTTATTTGTTTAGCTCTTCTATAATCTTTCTTTATAAAATCTGTTTTCTGTAACACATGATTGTTTACTTCTCTCTAGGGCTGTATATGATCTCTCTAGGTGTCTTTAATAATATCCTATTACTGATAATACTAAAAGCGATACCTGATTTGCTGACTATTATGTGGAGGGCACTCTTGTAGGCACTGGGAATATAATAATGAATGATTGAGTGATCAAGGTGAGGTGTTTGATTTCAAAGATCTTAAAATCTAGCTTGCCTCCCATTTGAAGGATAAAGAAAATAAGGCTCAAAGTTAGTTACACACCCAAATTAACACAGGGAATAATTTCGAGAACCAAGAGTCAAAAGCAGATCTATCTGACTCTAAAGCCCATACCATTTGCTTTCTTTTATACGTATTCAATTTTTTCACACTTAATAATGGAGATCAAATGGCTCAGATTAAATACTGGAAAAGGAAAGGCTGAAAAGATAATCTGTTTTTTCCAGATATGATGTAGATGCCTTTCTGCAGTATATATTCAAATGTTGTCCAATTAAAAAACAGATCAACATGCTAAGCAAATATAGAAAATGTGTAGACAAATCAAGTGATAATGGTACGTCATATGAAAAGTACCTAGTCTGGATGAGCAATCAGAAAGGGGCGTAAAAGCACGTGTCAGATCTGTTTAAGACGTTTTATGGTTCAAGAATGAAGAAAATGTTAAAGGGACTTGGAAACAAGATTTATGGTATTTGAATATGGCAGTATTTGCCTTGGTTTTGGGTAGGTTGAGTAACCTATAAAATTAAAAATGATATGAGAAAGAGTAATAATGATACTCATTATTTTTTATTTAACATTTATTTTGTACCATGAACTCTGCTGTCCTTTTTATGTAGTAATTAATTACTAAGAATCCATATGAACAGATGCTAATAATTCCATTGTAGAGAAGAGGAAACTGAATCAGAGAGTTTATTTGACTCTCCCAAGCTAACACAACTAGAAATACACACAACCTTAATTTAAATCAGGTCTGTCTGACTTTTTTTGCTATATTCTGCCTCCTCGGTGGAATGAAATAGCATAAGATAGGACAACTGTTGACCACAGATCCAAAAATTGAATTTCTATTTCTTCTTTATGATGCTTTGCCAATATTTTGATTCTTTCCACTTTAAAATTGTGTGTGCTATTTTCCTTATTTATTTACATTGATTTTGAATGATTGGTTTTTGGAAGCTATACTATAAACATTGTGCCTCTGAAATTTTGTTGTCAGTGAAGCTGAATTTTTAGTTTTATTGATCTGTGATGGAGATGACTAAGTGATAGTCAAAACGCTTTGTTCTTTTCTGTAGCAATAGACGTGTGGTAGTATGATGGCTTCCCAGACCAAGACTACTGTTCTGGCACTTTTCACATCTATACATGGCCATGCACCTCGTTTTTATTAATGAAATATGAGTGGAATATCTATGTACCTCTTCTGGGTTATGGCCTCTAAAAAGTGGGCGTGCTCTTTATCCTCTTCATCTGACAGGGCATAGGCATTGACAGGGACCTACATAAGGCAGAAGAGAAGTAGGAGCTGTATATCACTGTGGAGAAAAGAGCCACCTGCCAACACCACCCGTTTTACACCAAGAAAGAAGCGAGCAACTATTGTGTTTGAGCTATTAGAGTTTTGTGTATTTTTAGAGGACTTTAGCCCAATATAACTAACATCTCTACTATCAATAAAATAGGTCTTGTTTTCTAATAGTAACAATGGAACATTATTCTATGTTTTATCTTCTGTAGAACATCTTAAAACAATGCCTTTGCAAGCTACCTAGTAACTGTCTTAATTTCTTTATGACATGAATTTAAAATTGGGTTGTAAACTGTGGCCTGAATACTTAAGTCAGAGATTTTCTGCTGTAAAGTGCAAAATAAATTTTGATCATGCTTTTAACAATCATAACATGCTCTAGGGCATAATGAATAAATGTTTATTGAAGTCTTATATATGTCCAGTCGCAGAGCCTTAGATATACTTTGCAGTGAATCCATCTTCAGGATAAGACATTTCTTTTTACAAATGTCGCTAAATATTATGCAACATGTTTAATTTTTTTTCACAACCAGATAATTTTTTCTTCCTAAATTGTTATTGTTCTTTAAAAATTTAATTTTTCATCTGAATGAAAGTTATCTTGCCATTGTAGATGTCTTTGAGAGAGAAGCTTACGGTTAGGCAAATCCCGAGAGGCATTCTAGATGAAGGCTTACGTTAGGAGCTCTGCCGCCTACAGAGTCTTTAAGTAATATCCAATCTCTTCTACGTTGTGTACACTGGAAGAGTGACCTCTCATGCAGGCATTTTGAATACATGCTAAAAGTAATTATTTTCAAGCAAGTTCTCTAGTGGTCAGGAAGAACAAAGGACAGCATTCTCTCGATTCAGCTTTTATTTGAATTTAATCTTTTATTCCTATTTTTTGGTCAATAATACTCCCCAATACTGACTTGGTGGCCAAGGCCTTCATTTATTGCCTTTCTTGAGTAACCCTGCTGTGTAGTGCTTGGAGAATGATCGGTGAAGGTTTAAAAAATTAACCTACCCAGAGGCTGGAGCAGAACACTTTTGCTAGAGAATAGCTTCTCACTTTGAAACCCAATTAACAAATTCTCAGAGCAGAGAAAAAGAAAAACACAGAAAAGCGAGCAGGTAAAAAAAGAAGAAAAAACGGCTGTCGTATAAGTAAACCTTCCTACCTTCTCTTGAGCCTCCAAAGATTTTCTCATAGATTTCTTTGTCATGGCCTTGGAAGGCAGTCTCATTATCAGATTGAACCTGGGAAGATCTGACCTATGTTTATATTAGTATGTTTGTAATGTTTTCTTTTTCTCTGAAAACGTTTTTTAAATTATCACTTGAGTTACACTAAATTGGGTTCATATTCCAGCCCTCAGGGTTTCTAGCACTGTGGTTCTAGCCTCAGTTAGCTGCCTGCAAATTACAGGTGATACTATTTATCACAAATACAATTGCTGTGAGAAGCAAATAAGTTACTGCCTTAAAGGGCTCTGCTCAGCTTTTTTTTTTTTTAATAGTAAATGCTAAATAAATGTCAGCCCTTCTTCTGTTGTTGTTGGTATTGGCTGTTTATAGCACAAATGTGTCGTCGTAAATTCTGTTTTCCCTTCAGATTCATGCCTTCTTCTTCTTTAGTAGTTGTGATGCATTTAATTCTGTTTTGTAGCATTAAGGTCATTTTATATCTTCAACATGACTCTCCTCTCTTCCTTGATACTTTCCATTTCATAGTTGGTTAGTGATTCTGTTTCCTCCATGTCCAAGCACTTTAGAAGAAAGCATTATTACAACACACATTTAATTGAAAATTTTAGATGGTTCCTAAATGGAAGCAATTGAATGCTTTTTTCTTCTAATTTTTATGGTGTTTACTGCTGTAAAAGTGGTAAGAAAAGTTCAATTACATGAAAATTCTGGTGTATGTATTGTGAGCTAATTGAAAGTCTTATGTTATTGAGAGATATTATAGTGTGATTATCTAGATTATGGACCTGGAGCCAGACTATTGAGATTTGAATCTTGTCTTTGACTCTTAATGGTTGTGTGTCCTTTTAAGATCACTTCAACTCTCTGAGCCTCAGCTCTTCATCTGTAAAATGGGCATGAAGATAGTGTTCATTTCTTAGGGCTGCCGTGAATATGAAATTAGCTAATGTATGTAAAACTCTCAGAATAGTACCTGGTTAAGAATAAAGCTTCTATGTTTTGGCTTTGTTGTTGTTAGTATTATTGTTATAGATCTCACCAGTTTTATAGTTCGATGATGAGTTTGCTATTGTGCTTTTTATATGATTTTCTTATTATTTAAACTTTAAGTATTGTGTGTTTCACAAGGCACTGAAGAAACATTTAAAGTTTCTAACAGTATAGTGTGTAATGAAATCAGTGATCTCCATTGTAAACATGTATCACTTGACCTTCCTCTGACTTACCTGCTGGAGTGGGCCAGAATGGATTCAGGTGGACCCACTGCCAGACTACTGTCATAAGTCCTAACTAGCTATGAGAAGAAGGTAGTATGATAGGCTAGAACTGATGAATATAAAAAAAATGGACAGAATTGAGAGGTATTTAAGATTCATATAAATCACTAACTTTACATATTTTGTGATTATGTATGGATATGAAGGTAAGATGTAAGTTAAAAGAGTGACACGTTTCCCACTTGCACAACAAGATAGATCAAAGATCAAATTACTGTAATACAGAAAGGGACAAAAAGTAGGTTGGAAAATGAAATGACCTTAAATTTTATTTTGGACATGTGGAGTTTGAGGTGCTTTAGGATCTTTGAAAGGCAATGTCAACTCATCAGTTGGACACATGTGATTAGCTGATGCTCCAAGGAGAGACCTAAGAGACAGGCATAAATTTTGTGAGCCATCATCATATAGGCACCTATAAAGCTAGGGGATGAGTGAGATCACTGAGGCAGAGAAACTTGAGTAATCGAAGAATAATTAGGAATCAACTTTGAGAAACTCCACAATGTTATAGACTGGAAGTGGAATCTGAGAGAGACAGAGAGAGAGAGAGAGAGAGAGAGAGAGAGAGAGAGAGAGAGAGAGAAAAGAGAAGAGAAAAGAGAAGAGAAATGAGAGAGAAGAGAGTCAGAAAAGAGGGTAGAGAGAGAGAGGGAGAGAGAGAGAAACTGAGTGAGAGAGCGAAGGGAAGAGAAAGGAGGAGGGGAAGGGAGAGGGAGAGGGAAGAAAAGAGAAAGTAAGAGAAGGGAGGAGAAAAGGAGAGGGAAGAAGAAGGAGGCAAGAAACTTCCAGAGAGAAAGGAAAATCGAGAACTTGTACACATGACCCAAGGAAGGAGAGAAAGAGAAGGATAAGCCAATTTAAGATGGGGATAAGAAGGAAATTGAAAGTGAACAAATGAACACAAGAATAGATGGATTTCCAGCAAATTAAGCTAGGAAGTGGGGAAGAGTGACAAGACAGGGGTTAATACCAACGTTACGGTCAGGAGAATATTTACATTAATTAATCACCATTCTTAAAAGGGAGTTTCTTGTGTATTTAAAGCCAACATAAAGAAACAATTTGAGAGCATTTAAAGATTCTAGAGAGAAAAATTATTATAGACAGGGTGAGATTCTTGCAAAGGTGGCAGGGATGGGTACAAGCAACAGGTGCAAAAAGGAGTCACTAGAACAGTGATTCCCAGCAGGGACTGATTTTTACCTCTTGTCTTCCCTCAACACTTTTGGGTGATTCTGGAGATACTTTATTTTTATTTTATTTTATTTATTTATTTTTAAGACAGAGTCTCGCTCTGTCACCCAGGCTGGAGTGCAGCGGTGCAATCTCACTGTGACCTCTGCCTCTCAGGTTCAAGCAATTCTCTTGCCTCAGCCTCCTGAGTAGCTGGGACTACAGGCACCTGCCACCATGCCCAGCTAATTTTTGTGCTTTTAGTAGAGGCATGGTTTTACCATGCTGGCCAGGCTGGTCTCAAACTCGTGACCTCAAATGATCCACCCACCTCGGCTTCCCAAAGTGCTGGAATTACAGGCATGAGCCACTGTGCCCAGTCTGAATATACATTTGGTTGTCACAGTGTGGACAGTGCTGCTACTGACATTTAGTGGGTTGATGCCAGAGACAGTGTTAAATATCCTGTGATGCATAGGACTGCCTCGTACCACAAAGAATCCAAAATGTCAATAAGGTCAATGATGAGAAGCCATGTATATAAGGACAGAAAACAACTTCAGTGTAGGAGAAAGGAAGAATAGGATGAGGGGAGAAGTAAGTATATTTTTAAGTTCAATATTGAGCATATTGTGAGTACTCAATAAATATTAGCCATGATTTTATCAGGTGGTTAATTTTGTAAATACAAAAATAAATACAAAAGTATTTCTCATTATGTTGTTACTTCCTAGTAAGACCTGACCAATAAAAATTTTTTTAAAAAAGGCTATCAGCTGAATTTGTTAGAGTTATTATAATTTATTTTTAAGCATGAATTTGAATATGGTAGGTGCTCTTGACCTCCTCCATAATGAATTTTACACCGTTTTATTTAAAAAGTTATTGATATCTTCTGTACCTAAGTCACCTGAATTAAATTTGAGATACCTGAGAATAAGCTAGATTTATTTTTCTTAAATAATATACAAAATGTCTGGTGGTTTTTGTAGAATTATGGCACAATGGAAAAAACCTTGAGTCCAGTGAGCCTTTCTTTAACCTCCAGTTTTAAGCATTTGCTGGCTAAATAATTTCAGGTATATTGTTTAACCACTGTAGGCTTTCATGTGTTTATCTATTATATGGAAATAGGACCATTCTTCTCACAAGTGACTATACGCATTAGAGACTGATGTCTGCAAAGCATTCAGCTCCAGGTCTGGAATATCCTGAAACCTGAGAAAATGCTGGCAATTGGTGCTTCTGCTGTTGATGATAATGATAAGGATTTCTTTTAGGCCTCCTAAGCACATTATAAAATATTCATTGGTCAAAATGCCCACTGCGGCATATTCAGGATGTAAAACTCTCTTTAGTTTTCATGGTAAATACAGAAATAATCCTTGAATCCTTATTTTTCACATCAAGTTTAAAAGTTTATGTATCTAAAATCAGAAGTTAATTGCCCCTGAGTTTTATAAAATGATTTTTTCTTGTTTGATACTATTTCTGTTATAATGAACTCAGACCAATAGGTAGTGATGCTCAGAAGTTATTAGCAGTAAGTTATTGGGTTTTTTTTTTTTTTTTTTCAAAACTAAAATTAAAACAAACAAAACCACACCAATTTTTAGGCTGGTCTTTGGTAATTTCTCCCCTCATCCTATTCTTCCTTTCTCCTACACTGAAGTTGTTTTCTGTCCTTATATACATGGCTTCTCATCATTGACCTTATTGACATTTTGGATTCTTTGTGGTACGAGGCAGTCCTATGCATCACGGGATATTTAACACTGTCTCTGGCATCAACCCACTAAATTTCACTGAAAAACAGCAAGAGTTCCCAGGTACAGGCCTGGTCTCAAATCAGAAGTGTTGAAAACATACTTTTGGTCAGAAACCAAGGCTAGGGTAAGATGGAGACAAATCAAGAGGCCTGGACAAGAACCTGTATTGATGTTCTTGGCCTCTGTTGGAACCTGTGTTCTCAATCTTGCATTGATCAATGACAAAAAAATATAAAGGACAGTGTAGTGCATACTTGATTTCTTCCCTCTCCCATCTAATAACAGCACCTCCTTTTCCTTTTGGGAAATTACCTTTCCTCTGTCCAGTTTTGTTGAAATTACCAAAGTATTCTGGCTTCTCTTAGCATAGTGTCCCAAATTAAGCCACACATGTTCCTGTGGGAATTTGAATGTTGAGTAGAGTTTCCCTAATTCTTGTTCTTTCCTGAACCTGGCTCATGAGTATTATCTTTGAATCTGTGTTGTATGACAACCTTCTATAAAATTCTTTATCTTTTGTGCTTATTTAACATTGGTTTGTGTTGATTACAGCCAACAAAATCCAAATAGACACATGAAGTGCTAATACTAGAGACTAGATAAATAATAAGTTAGTCATGGGACCGGGGAATGACTGGAGAAGTATAATTGTTTAGTAGCTAAGGGCCAATGGGAAATACCTGCCTACCATTCTAATGCTCAACAAGACTATCTAACTATGTCTTTAAAAAATCCCAGTGAGAGAGTGGTTTCATCTCCATTAAGATATGCATATCTCACTGACTTCCTTGCAAATCGTTTCCATTTTTCTAAGACTCTTTTGCTTGGATCACAGCATTATTCAATCAAACAAGACGCATTTTTGTTGAATGAACACATTTATTCTGATGCTTTGAGTTTGCAGTTGCCAAAAGGAAATCAAACCAATTCATTCATAAAATAGATTGGGCTGCATGTGCTCATCTTTCATCATTGTGTTCAAGGTAGAGCTATGCTTCTATTTTAAGAATGAAAAACAAATTTCTAGAAGAGATAAATTGGTATTGAAGAATCCCTATGTAATCGGAAGACTTAGAGGCAAATAATAATTGTAATTTGGACCCAGAGATTGAAGCCACTTCAATAACGAATTTTGGTTTCTCTCCTCTGGCCTATATAGGAGAAAAAATGCTTAATGTCCTGATGGACATAACCATCACAAACATGATGATTATTCCTGGTATGATGTCATCCTTGCAGATCACTGGATTGTAGGCTCCAATTACTTGCCATATCTCATCTAAGCAAAAATGAATCTTTCTGAAGATGCAATAACATATGCTTAGGCTGTGAAAAAAAAGTGGGATGATAGTCTATCTATAAATGACTTACTAGAAAGAAAATATGTATTATTCTTTGGTTTGTTCTAACAGAGTTTTTTTATTAATAGCAGACTGTGAAGATCTATGCCAGGCCAATCATACATGGGATTGTAAGATTGTTTATTGTTCTCCCCAAGGAAAAATCTATGCAAATGTAGCAGAACTGGATATGCATAGAGTATGGCAGGCTCAATTTTCATTATTAACTAAGTCAGTTATCTCAGAGTGTATTCCAGTTTTGGATCTTTTTAATTTACAAAGTAGTATCATATTTTCACCAAGACTTAGAGGGGAACTTGCTAAATATGTTTACAAGATTTTTTCACTATGTTTTACTTCACACAGTAGTCTTTTGTTAATAGAAAAAGCAAAAGAATAGGTAATTAGTATTATACAAGACATCAGTGCACAAAGAAACACAATTTTTATATGCATGAAAATATTTTAAAGGTAAGAACCATAGGCTCTGGATTTTAGTAATAGAGTCAAATACATAACTTAAAAGTGTCATGCAACCAAAACACAGAACACGTGGAATATAGATCTGGCTTTGCCATAATTTACTATATGACCTTGAAAAAGTCATGTATTTAACCCAGCATCCACTTGGTTTACTATCTATAAAATAAAATGGCTGAACATTAGGTCAGGAGTTTTATCTTCTTGACTCTGTGTTAGATGTAGGTCACAGAAATGTTTTATTTGATCATCATATAATTTTTAGAAATTGAGGCTGATGCATTTTGTCAGGGGATTGTCTGTCATTTTCTACAAGCTCTATCACTCTCTGATGTCTTTTTTCTTTTCATTACCTGACTGGTCCCTGATGACAATTGATTCTATGACTCCCTTCAGGAGATAGTATGTGTGGACAATTATGGTCTCAAAATTTTATTCTAAGTTTCTGGATTTAGAAGGAGCCAGCTAATCCTGTTTGAGCTTGCTCAATGCACTTGAATAGCAGAAAGAAAAGGGAGCCAAATTATGTAATTAAGTTGATTGTGTAGTCAATTATGACTTTAGAGTAAATTTCTAATTTTCTCAGGTATATGTATACAAAATCTAGGAAAGTTTTGGTATTTTTTTGATTATATGTCACCTCAGATAAATATGTGCATCCTATATAAACCAGGAAGTTTTCAAATTGCACAGCTCATGGAAAGTTCTTTATTTAAATCTATGCAAACAGTCTGAAATGGGATAGTGAGCTTTACATTAAAAAAAACAACAACAAAAAATCATGTCATTTTCAGTTGGGCCATAGCTTATTTCATGGAACAGTTTTCATTTTACAATGTACCTCAATATTGCGTTTCTAGGATTACCTTCTAATAAAATCAATTTTCTCATTTCAAGTAATTTCTGTGAAGATAAGTTTTAAAAGTTTATTTTCAAAACAGAAGCAATTCTTGCCTTCATTAATAGGAATGATAGACAAATTGCATGTTCACATTGAAAAGTGTTTGTTTTTAATCATGCACTTGGCAGTAGCATCCAAGCCACAAGCACTCACTGTGAAAATGGTGTGGTGATCAGGAAGTAATTGTTTCTTTTGTCTCCTTTTACCATCCGGAAGCATCGTCCTCAGAATAATGACATGTTAGCCTATTACTCAAAGATTTTTATATTGGAGAAATCTATTTCTACAGGATGATAAAGTCTTTCCTTTGTCCATTACAATTAATTTAAAAATTACTGTTATAGCCTCAATTTTAAAATTGTCTGGTTGTAAGAGACTTTGGAGTATACCTAGGATATCTTCCCTAGAACACTCTGTCAGTTGATTGATTATCTATCCAATGCCTGAATCTTTCTAATGACAGAAAGTTCATTACTTTGTCACATCATCTTTTTACTTGTGGAGAGCTGTAATTACTGGACATATTTTAATTCAAATTTCTTTTGCTAATGTACTATTCTAATGACAATACTTCTAAAACTTTCCTTGTCCTGGGTAATCATCCTTGATGGTTTCAAAGTTTGTTCCTGTGACACAGTTTCCAAATACTTCAGCTATCCCTTCTTAAAGGCTCTCAAAGTTCTGGGCAATGTCTACTTGATGCAACCTGTACAGAATATTGTGCCCTGTTGTATCACTTGAGCTAGATGAGAGTTTTATTTTTGTAGTCTCAGATTTTATTAGCTTTTTAGCACCTGTTCATTAAAATGCCCATGAGAGATTATAATCTCATCTTTCGAGTAGAGTTTTAAGTATATTCTCTCATAGCCTATATTTAGACAATTGACTTATTTTGTTTTCTTATTGTTTTTGTTTTATTTTATTGATTTGATGTATTGCAAGATCTTCAAGGACAGTTGACTTATTTTGAACAATTGAATTTTTGACTTTAAATGCATAACTTTACATCTACCTACTATCTCATTTTATTCTTGCAATAAGTTTTAAAGATAGGGAGGAAAGATATTACTTCCATTTTGATTGATAAAATAGTAATTTATAAAGAAACTTGGACTTATATAACAAATTAGTGGCAACATTAAATATCAGAACCAATGAATTTTTGATTTGATGGGAAAATGTCTAACTGACTAATAATTTAGAAATGCTTTAATGTGGTAACCTCTGTTGGTAACAAATAGTTGGGATAAGAAATAAAACTGCTGATTATTTAACCCATTCCCCTCTTTTACTTGATTACTGTCAAAATTTTTTCGTGTTTCTGTGTAACTTCTTCATATTGGAAGAATTTTTCTTTATCCAGTTACACAAATCAGTCATGCAACAGAAAAGATCTACATTTGATTTTGCTTTATCCTATGCAGCTGTAGGCTTTATATTCTACAGCTACATGGTTCTTTCCAGATCTACAGCTATAACAGGCATTTGTCTTACCAAACTGAATATTTGCTCAATTTGAGTCTCAGGTTCGGCTGCTTATATCTAACGTTTAAATGAGAATTCTCTGATGACCAATATGGAAATTACTGCACATTTTAGCTTTTACCTAAGAGGCACCATTAGAAGATGAGAAATTAGAGTTTCAGTGACTTGCATATTAGCATCTCCCTTATTTTCCAGAAGATTCCTTAAATATTCTGCTTAGTGGTCTTTTCTGCAGATATTTCTGCTCTAAATAGTACCTTCCTCTGAGGTGTAAAAGGGCACATATTTATCAGTCTCAAAGCAACAGTGCAGGCTCTCTTTAAATACATGAAATGGCTGGGGAATGCTTACCTGAAAACAAGCTTTTTCTTTACACAATCATGTGTAACTCTTACGTGATGGCTTATCCCATTCCCATATGTAGATTGGTGTGGGCAGGTGCTACTGACAAACCTTTCAATTCCCGCCCAGAGCTACAAAATTCCTTGTCCAAGGGCACAGAATCAGCTCACTCAGTAGTAATGTTCAACACATGCCAAAGACAGTGCTGTTCTCTCAAGCATTCCATTTGGTCTAATTGAGCTTCACTAACCTTTTCTCTTTGACAGAACAACTTTGAATGCATGTCAGGAGGGAGCTTTATAAATATTTATTGAATAAAATAGCTTGTTTGGATATGAAATGAGTTTAGAGATGGGAATTAAGGCCAGTGAAACTCTAACTTTCCGGTGTAGACAGTGAGTGCCGGGAGAATGCCCAACATCAAATTTTAAATAATAACTGATTTTGCTTTCAGTATTAAACTTAATATACTGCTATATTAGAACTAGAGAACTAGCATTTGTCAGTGACTTATAAAAACTTATGGAAGGAATAGAAATCGTCAGTTGGTGTATCATTCATTTGTCTATTCATTCCGCAAATTTTACTAGAAATGACTTAAGGTCATTTACAAAAATACATGTTTTAATTATATAATAAAAATCTAAACAAAGCAACAAAATACAATAAATCCAGGGATGATGTCTATAACAAAATTGTATTATTAGCTCTGTTCCAGTAAATAATGTAGGTGCTGGACTCCAGAAATTTGAAGAGTTTTTACAATTTGTTATCCTGTTTAATATGGATCAGAATGAGTCACCATGAATTAATCTTTTTAGGCTACAGAAATCTTGAAAGACATAGACTTCTCAAAACTATATAAATATTAAAACACCAAGTCGGAACTTGCTTGTTATATTCATATGGGTATTATTAAGAGATTAGGGATTGTGGAGAGAGGCATAATTGTCTGGGAGTTTAGAGTTGTGGATTTCTGGACTGTCCCTTCTAAACATCATTCATTCATTTTGTAGGCCCAAATTTGTGATGGGTTTTGGGTGCAGAAGATTTCACAGTTGAATAGAATATAGTCTCTTCTTTCAAATCTTCACAGTGCTGTGTCACAGAAAACATTGTGGCAAGTTCTAAAATTAGAAAGTGTACAACTCTACAGGGACAGAATTCTGTGAGATGGAATTCTAAAGCCCTCATCATATGATCTGAGTATTAAAGATTGACAGTTCAGAAATCACACAGTAAAGAAAGAGGAAAAAATATAGAAATAGGGAAAAAAAATTTCAAAGACAGACATTGAACAGCATCTCTATCTTGAAATCTGGTGCGGGAGGAAATGCGAATATATTTTTAAAAGTAGAACAACTTACTTAACAATGATACTGGGTTTCCATGAGTTATATTTTCCATACTACCCCAAATAAGCATTTCTGATAAGCAAGAAGACTTAGTGCTTTAAGTAACATTACAGGTTTAAAGTTTAAAAAATATATATATATACTTGTTTTAAGTTAAATAAGTTTTTCTCTACAATTCTCACTCTTTTGCTTTATATTAATCATGATACTTATCGCTGATCTCTCTGTTGCCATCAAGTACCACCCCTGGAAAGTTTTGGAATGTTCCTTAAAATGTACGGTTAATAAAATCTGAGAAAATCTACTTTGGTTAGAATACACACATGAGGAATGGGCTGAGTGAGTAAGCTGTGGCAGGAAGAAACGGTTTCCTAGAAATAGAAGCAGAGGAAGCCTTTGTGATTAAATATAAATCCTTTGAGTATTCTATTAGTTATGGGTCCATTTTTGTAAATAATGCTCTCTTTTGAAGATGCAAAGCTAAGAAAACTTATTTTTTAAGGGAGAACAGTTAAAATAATTGTTCTTACAGTGAAAAAAATAAGTCATATTCGGTCTTTAACATATACTAGTTTAATGTGAGGGAAAATGGTCATTCTTTCTCCAACACTCTTTGTTATTGTTGTTTTTGTTTTTTGTTTGTTTGTTCCCCAAACGGGAGATAATCCAATCTGATTCTTCAGACCATGGATCAGTGGTTGGGTTATTGCTACTAGTGGTCAGGGCCACTATGCATCTTTTCTTTTTACTTTCTTTTCCTTGTCTCTACGACTTGTAAGGGGATTAAGTTGAATTCCTATATCGGAGGGTCAATTCCCGATCTGATATCTCTCTGCTTCCTCTTAGAACATTCCCCAAACCTAGGAAATCATCCTGACTGGACTGCATCCAGTAAAATAGAGAAACCTTCTTAGGGCTTGAGTCTAAAGTGATGTATTTGATCCAGGTTACAAGAAAGTCTTGCACTTGGGTATTCCTACTATCCCACTAAGAATTAAAGCAACATTTTGGGTTTCTGTTTAATAGTAATGTATGTATTTAGCTTCCTCAGCAATCATATCAGAAATATTTCATGAAAAGGGATTGTGGGGTCTCAGACTATTAATCAAATTTTATCAAATTGTGCCTCAAATACCATTGCAATAACTAATATTTGCTTTTGAAGATTAGATATCCAGAGACTTAAAAAATGACACTATCTGGGCTTGGGCTTGTTAAAGAATTTATCACATCTTTAAAATGGTATTAACCCTAGCTCAAAGGGTTTAAAGAATAAAATAAGATACTATACATTGCACATCACCTATTGGCATATAGTAAGGGCTTAATAAGATTTATTTATTATTTATCAAACCCTAAGTATTTGAGGGCAGGAAATTGGTTTATTCACTATTGTTTCTTCAACACTCAGTATATGGTGCACACACACACACACACACACACTCTCTCTCTCTCTCTCTCTCTCTCTTTCTCTTTCTCTCTCTCTCTTCCTAAATGAATGAAATGAAAGAAGGGAATGGTAAAACTTCTTCAGAGTGTAGAATAATCAAATAATCATCTGTTTGACTTTCTGGAATATTCTTTCTAATTGGTATGGGAAGGAAAACAGAAGAGACCTTTTGTGCAGTAAAACAAAAAGACCTCATGTTTTTGTTAAATTCGACAGTTTCCCAACAGCAGAGGACAATGGGTATCTAAAGAATTTGAGAAGTAAGAGATAAGATACTCATTTATGATGAAGTTTTAAAGCTAATTTTTAATGTTTTCATTCAAAACATACTGTGTGCTTATGTGTGCATACATATGTGTATATTTTACAGCTATGTCCATAAGTTGTACATTAAATAATTATCAAATAATGATAAAATGTTATATTAAAATTATTTTCCCAAATCAGAATGCAATTGGACTTGTTTAAACTAGACCATATAATTACTGCATACTACATAAAGTATAAGCTATGCATTTATTTTAACTTGTTTGGTATTTTTATGGACAAATCACAGTCATAAATGGGGTTTCTCCTGTCAGAATATGTAGTTTAATCTGTAGCTTTTCCTGGAAAATGCTAAACTTTTGCAAACTTTCTTTCCCATCTGCTTATGAATTGGTTGCTTGAGCTGTTTAAGTAGTCTTTCCTCCACAAAGGAAGTAAAACAATCGAATACAGAAGAAAAAAATGATACATACTTCTATTTTTATAACTCTCATTCCTTTTTTCCTTGTCATATCATCATTCCAATAAAGAAAATGTTGCTTCAAGCATGTGATTGTGAATAAGTAATCCTAAAGATTTTGGAATATTTCCTTATGTACAACTTGATTTAAATATTCATTATTTTCTTACTCTTCAAAATGGTCAATAATATCACTCAGCTGTCTACTTCATCTTTTACATGTAATTTTAGGGCTTTTAAAATTTCTATGCATGGTTTCCTGAGGAACCACTTAATAAAATATTTATGTTTCTAAATAGGGGAATGTTATTTGAAAATTTATTAATCATCTTTATCATTCTGTTGTCAAGAGCTTTGTAGTAGCCACTTTTTTGAGATTTCTGCTATGGACATAGACAGCTGTGTATATAACCCTCTCCTCAAATGACCATCAATAGTTGGTCATAAATTATTCAAATTATTTTGATTATTTCTTAAAATAATTTCAAATTAAAGAATGGTGAGATTACATTAATTTGGATGCTGTGGAGCTGCTATGTGAACTTGGAAGCAGAGAAACCAATCTTTAGGGAAATTAACATAAAGCAGATACACAAAGAAAAGAAGAGATGAGAGACTGTGAACATGAACAAAAGGGTGAAAGAGAGTGGGAGAGAGAGGAGAAGCAAAGACAGACACTGACGCATATTAAGGAACCTTCATCTGAAACCAATAGTTAGAGAATATACATTCATTCTTTTATTTGTTTAATACATTTTTGCTATGATGTGTCAGGTACTGTTAAAGATTCTAATGATAAAGTGGTAAATGTGAAACTTAAGCCTGTTTCTCGTAGAGATTTTATCCTAGTGAGACAGGTTCTCAGTGAATAAACAAAGATATATTATAATTGAGGATAATATGAGTCATGTGAAGCATCAAGAGTAAAATAAAGGGTTAACTTGTGAGTAGCGAGGAGGGAAAAGGCCTCTGTGATGAGGTAACATTTTCAGAGCCTATACTAGGCAGCTAACACTACTAATTTTCTGTTTTACAATTATTTCCCTGGAGTTGCCAGCTCAATTATTATATGATCAAAAGTTGCTGTAGGTAATAGCATAATCACATGTTTTCTTTCTGTATATGAAGGATTAATACATTTACAACCTCCAATATCCCTTTCTTGGCTGTCCTGACATTTGAATCCTGAGCAGACACCACATATTTTTGTTTTCATTTTTGTTAGAGAAGTCCCCGCCCATTCCTGGTACTGATCTTGTTATTTTTTAGACTAATTAATGCTAGCTGCTACAAGACACAAATCCCATAATCTCAGTGCCTTGACCCAATATAAGTGCATTTCTTATCTCACAGTCTGAAGCAGTTTGGGAATCTCTCCAAAGTGGCCCTCCTCCAAATGGTGACTCAAGAATCCCAGCATCTTCAATCTTCTAGTTATGCCATCTGGAACATGCGGCCTTTAAGGTCACGACAGCTGAGCAAGAGGGAGATAAAGGATGCTTACCATTTCCTAATTGCCTTGAAGATCGTAGCTGTTGCTATTCAAATTTCTTTGACTGAATTAATCCCATGGCTCCAACCTAACTACATGGGGATTAGGAAATGTGCAAAAGAATGGGGATATCTGTTGAACATTAACAATGGTTTCTACAAGGGATATGTTTTGAAAACAGAGTCACAGGTTTTGGTGGTGGATAGAATGCAAGGATGGGAGAGAAAGTGGAAAATCAGAGATGATTCCTAAATTTTGGCTTGTGTAATTGGGAGAATGGTTGCAAAAGGTCATTGGTATGTACAAACCTGGCTTTGACATTATTCACAGGTGTGCTTTACTATAGCTGCAGCCATAGCTATTTTTTCTTGGTACCATTATAATTGATTTAGAGATATGGTTATATACCTTATTTTATAAAATTATTTTCAGTTCATAAAGATGGGGTGCTTGTTTTCTCTCAATTTGATTTTCAGCTCCATTTTCAGCTTTTATGACATGAAGAATTTTATGTTACATTTATTCATTCAATATATCATTCCAGAACACATATTGAATGCTTACTATGTACTAGGTACTGAAGATTAAAAAGTAAATAAGATATAATTCCTTATCTCAAGGAGCTCAAAGGTAAGTACAAATTTTAAAACAGTGATAAGCCTAAGTTTGTGACATTTTTATCTCATGTGAAGACGGGAATATATCAAGTGACCTTTAAATATTTCTTCCGAATCTGCCTGTGGTTTGATGAGTCTAGGAATCTTCGGAGCACTTTCCTCCATCTAAATTTATTTTAACTGTCTGGTTGGAGCTCTAAGCTGAGTGAATCTGGTTTTGATTCTGCTAAGATTGTCCCTTTTGGGCTTGGTAGCAAATATAAAGCAGATGTTCATAAAATATTTTAGGATAGCATACTTTGGCTATTAAAAGCAGTATGTAAAAACGAATTTCCTTCTAGCATATTATGCGTCGCCAAATAAAATAACTTGATGAGCTGGAAAAATCTCCAAGATGCTCATCACCTGTTGGATTCATCTCAGCTTTGGAGGAGTCATAGGTCACTGAATTAATACATTCATTAAGCAAATTGTTGAACAACACAAAAGGCACTGCTCTAGGTACGTGGGATAGAGCAGTGACCCAAGTGGACAGAAATTCCTCTCTCAGGGAGAATACATTTGAGGAGGAAGTATAATAGGCAGAATAATGGTCTCAAAAGATGCCTACATACCAGTCTCTGGAACCTGTGACTGTGTTACCTTATATGGCAAAGGGGACTTTGCAAATATGATTAAATTAAGAATTTTGAGATGGGAAGAATATTGTAGATTATCAGGCTACCCAATATAATTACAAGGATTCTCACAAGAAAAAGTGGAAAGCAGAATAGTTAGCTCAGAGAAGGAGATGTGACTACAGAAGCAGAGGCTCAAGTACTGGGATTGTTGGCTTTGCAAAGGAGAAATGGGGCCATGAGCCAAGGGATGCCAGCAATCTTGAGGCTAGAGAGTGCAAGGAAATGGATTCTCTTCTACAGCCTCTAGAAGAAACAAAGCCCTGCTGACACCTTGGATTTTAGCCCAGTAATTTCCATCTTGAACTTCTGACTTCCTGAACTGTAAGATTATAAATTTGTGTTATTTTAAGATGGAGTGTGTAGTAATTTGTTACACTGGCAATAGGAACCTAGTATGGGAAGCTAAGAAATAATAAATAAGTAAAACACCTGTAATGACATATGATACATGCTTGGAGAAATTAAAAGTTTTGAGAAGGAGAGGGTGACACTTTCAAATAGATAAGTTGGAAAATGACTAATGGGTCGGTGAAGTTTGGCAAAGATCTGAGGCTAGTGAGGAGTGAACCATCAGATACATGAGGGAAAGCGCCCCAAGCAGAGAAAACAGTAAGCTCAGAGTTCAGAGTGTTGCTTGGTGTGTTTGAAAAATGAGAAAGCGTCCAGTGAGGCTGAAGCTCAGTGAGATGTGGCCAGAGTGCTAGGAGAGGAGATCAGAGAGAACCAAGAGTTAGAGTTCTAAGACAGTGCTTCTTAACTCTAGAATGCATGTCAGATGCTCTTATTAAGAGCCACACAATTAGTGAGGACCACATATCACCTCCAGATATTCTTATTCAATTCGTTTGTGCTGAGTTTCAGGCTGGAGTAGTGGTTAAAGATCTCCAGGTGATTCTAATGTACATCCAGGGTTGAGAACCACTGGTATCAGGTCTTGCAGACTATTCTAACAAACAAAACAAAACAAAACAAAGAACTGGGTTAGACTCTGATTGGGATAAGAAGTTATGGAATGGTTTTTAGGAAAGAAATGACATAACTTTGTATTTTAACATAACTGTTTTGGCCGCTCTATTGAAAACAGATTGCATGGTATTTAAAGCAACAAAACTAGCTAATATCAGCAAAAGAATGTGGGGAGAAGTTTTTAAAAAAGGAAGAGGACTAGGAAGTGAGTTTTGGGGCATGATAAATTAGGGAAATAACTTACAAACAAGAAGAAATATTGGCCAAGGAAATAAAAAACAAAAACAAAAACAAAACAGATGACTATGGTGTCTATAATCTAAATAAATAATGTGTTTTGAGGAATACGAGAAATAAAATGCATGTCACAACTGGATGGATTCTCAGTCAAGCAGACTCCGAAACCAATTGTAGCATATGCAGTTTTCATTAGGGGCTACCAGTGGGAGTAAAATCTGTGGAAGGAAGTGGACGGAAGCAAGTTAGGGCAATGAGAGAGATAGTACTGAAATGCTGGTATGATAACAGCCTAGGTTGATCCCACAGAATTAAAATGGCCCATTAAAATTGTCCCTTTCTGGGCAGAAATGTCTGGGCTTTCACCCCCCACCCACCCATCTAGTCTTTGAATGTGTGCTTCTTTGGGAAGGGTGTATCCTTGAACTCAGCGACTCTCTACCACTGAGGAAATCCCTTAAGGGTATAACAGCTGAAGGCTGCTTAGTTGTAGTCACTCCTAGCAGCTGAGGCCACAAGTCTTCTTGAGGGTCACATCATTGTGCCTACTACAATTCATCTCTTGCACTCAGATTCTTTTCATTACACATATTCAAAGAGCAGTTCCCCCAAGATTCCAGTGGGCCCCTCTGCCTGGAGTAAACCCCTTCTCACCAAGTATCAACCTGTAGGAAGAGGCAGAGGCCTATGGAGTACACACCCACTCCTTTTCAAGGCAACATCCAGACATTGTACATTTAATTTTTTTTTTCACATCCCAATTGCCAAAACTCTATCACAGAGCAACTTTTTTTTAAAGGCACTATTTAGACATTGTACATTTAATTTTTTTTCACATCCCAGTGGTCAAAACTTTATCACATGGCCAAGCACAAGTGCAAGGTTTGCTGGGGAATGTGGTAAAGCTGCATGGCCACATACCCATCCAAATCTCTATGAGGGGTAGGGAACTGAATGTTAGGGGACAAGCCAAATTCAGCCATACCTATACTATGCACAATAATCTCCATATGGGAATTTACATTTAACCTACCATGTGATTTTATCTAAATTTAACTGTAAGATTAGCTCAAAGTAAAATTTTTTGTGTGTGATGGACTTCACATTCACACTAATGAGTCTAACCCCAGAGCTTAGATTAACTACTATGGTGTACTGCTCTTCTATAATAACATTTGACAGCAGGGAAGGAGTTTGTTTTTCCAAGTTTTCTTCATCTGCTACTCTTAGTGTATGTATTTCTGATTTATCTCTGGGTATTTTATTCTACGTCACTCTTTCATTTCTCCTGATTTCATTGTAGGACTTTTGACACAGTGAATGGTTAAGCAATATTAACTGACAGATACATCAACTGACACTTTGTATTACAGTTCAGCGACTACTTTGTGTTTTTATTGAGTTGAAATTCAAGTCCCTGAAAAATCAAAAGCAAGGAACATCTACATGTAAATTTGTCATAAGATTATTGCTCTCAGAACAAAAGGTGGGGAATAATAGCCATAGTAATGTCTGATGGTAGTGTTTGAAATCTTTAAGAAATTATTTTGGGAGACTCTTAGTTTCTCTTCAGTTTTGCTATTATAAGTTATGTTGATAAAAAATATTTGTGTTTCTTTTGTGTTTACTCAGTGTGATATGACACTTTTCTAAGTACATTTTTCTTCTTCATATTTTACCTTCTGAATTCTGAGATTAAATTGGTGCCAAAATTGGTGAAAATAATCAGAGTGGCCCTGTAAGGTATTTTGGCAAAATATACCAGGAGCTTTATACTATTTATTCCTTGATTTATTAATTTCCATTTGGAGGGCCTGCAACTAAAAAAAAAAAAAAACATTCGACATGAAAAAATCATGCACGAAGATATTTATATCAAAATAAATGATAGTTTCTAATAATAAAACTTGAAAAGAAACTAAATGTCCAATTATAAGAAAATTGTTGAATAACCTTACACCCATTCAATATAAAATAGGTAGCCATTAAAAATAACAAAATATTCATAATCGTAAGTAAAAACCATCAAGATACTGATATCCAGCATGTACTCAGTGTTTACTATATGACACTTTTCTAAGTGTGCTACATTTTTAACCTCATTGAATTCTCATAACAACTCTGTAAAGGAAGCAGTGATATCGTTCTTGTTATGCACATAAGGAAGTCTAGGAACAGAACATTTGTAGTATTTGACCAAGGTCATAATGAAAATAAATGACAAGGGTGATATTTCAACCAAGACATTGAGGCTTCAGAACCCATGCTCTTAATTGCCAAATGATGTTGCTTTGTCTTTATAGTAACTAGATTTGGTGAGGAAAAATTTTATCACCTTAAGGACAGCAACGATTTTGCAACTGGAAGTTTTCTTAGAATTAATGAGCTCATTTACATAAGGTGCCTGGGAATGTTTTCAGAGAGATAGGATCAAGACCCAACTCTTTTCTCCTATGACAGTTGGACTGAGGTAGCTCTGAGTGACGCCCTGGGATCAGGTCAAAGCAACATGACCTAAGAAATGAAATGTCAATAAAAGTAGAAAGGCACAGCATGATTGAACGGGCTCTTCCCTGCTCTAAAACGACAGGTCAAAGGAAATGGTATTGTTCTCTTATGGGTGACACAGGGATATACTCTATGCAAACAAGGCTTGTGCTTCAGCAAAATGGCTTTTGTGACAATCCAAACAGTTATAATATTGGAATCCAAGGCCAGTGATGGTGTAAAACATCCTTAGATCCTGTATCACTGATGGAAAGACTGTCCATCTCCCAGCTTAGAGAAATTCTGTGACCTGCCTGGAAGGGCATTAACGTCTTCTAAAGAAGGTTCAGGCCCAAGCATTAGCATTGGAACTGTACAGGATGCTGGTATGTTTCAGCATTCACAGGGGCAATTGCCTTTTTTCAGGTTTCATTTCAACCTCATATTTTGGGAACTGTTTGGACCAGACTAATCAGCTCTAAATTCTGGAATCTTTCACCTTCTTTATCTTCAAAGGGATGGGTATATATTCTGGCTTAGAAAACTAGAGCAAATAGTACTTGTCCTTTGGATGAGAGAATGATGGGTGGAGCGTATGTGTGTGTGTGTGTGTGTGTGTGTGTGTGTAAAGAACATGACATTCAGATTTAAATACTGTACATTGGACCCAAACTGTAAAGATAAACAGCATGGTTTCAATAGATGATTGATGCTTTGAAAAACAAAACCGATCATACTTGAGGAAGAGAAATGGGAGGAAATACACTAACACATTGACATTGTTTTATGCTAGTGGCTCTTGGGATAGTAAAAATGTTCTTTATATTTAGCCTTTTCTTTAAGGCATAGGCATTACCTTTCTAATAAAAACTAAAGGTAACATTAACTTTTAATAACTATTATTGGGGAATGAGTTGTGTTTCTTCATGATTTTTAAGTTATTAAACATATCAATGTTGTTATTCTATTATTTAAATAAATCTCCTTACTAATTCACTGGACCAGTTGAAGAAGAATCAGTATTTTAAAAAAATTTGTGTTAAACATCTCCATAGACTGGACATGATTCAGCATTTTACTTATACAGTGCACTGCCTTCTAAATAGACAACAGAAGGACCTTAGGGAAACACCGAGGAGGTGTATTTTTGATCTATGCTCACAGTAAATCTCAAGGAAATCGGATCATCCCTTTACTCAATTCATCTCAAAATGCCCAAATCAGCCATGCATTAAAATTTAGTGGTTCAGGAAAATGCTCCCCAATGTCATCTTCATAACCTCTTACAGGAAGCAAGGATAATTCTATAAAGTGGTTCCCTGCGTTTTAACACCCTTTTAGTCTGCACCTTTGGCATGTGAAAATTAAATTAAGAGAAACAAATTAAATTACCAAATTTTATCATATGTTGACTTCTTGCATTCCTCTAAAGCTAAAATGATTTAGGTTTGTTTTTGAAGGTTGCATGGGGTTACTAACCTGGAGAAAATCACCAAGACACATTTATTCACCTAGTGAGCAGTCCCTGATTTCACTGGTTTCTTTTCAGAGAGGTAACTTGGAGTAAATGCTGTCAGTAAATGCTTTGCTTTACTTAATGCTGATTTTATGGTCCTGGGAAAAGATAATAGAATGTAAGATATATGGTTAGTCCCAGTAAGCAAATCAGGGTGTATACAACCTTTGAGAGTTTAAATACTTAATAGTAGACCTCTTGTACATTTTGGAGTGGTCATCCAATCAGGGTCACTGTGTACTACTGTTTGTGTAGTGCACTGCAGGATTCCACGGAGTGATATTCACTGTACTATCTGGTGAATGCTATAAATCAGGAGAAATTATTAAGTGTTATGGTGATGTACTAGAAAGAACATTGTTCTGAGAGCTAGAAAAATGTGATTCCTTCCCTGACTTTGCTAAGGTTGAGCCATGATTTTGATGGAAATTGTAAAGAATAAATGCATAATCTGGGTTATCTTGGTGATTACTTTATATCAGTAATGTCCATTCTATTTTCCTGCCTGTTTTTTCATTTTACTTAATATGATATTGACAAGAAATTTAAAATGGAAGCAGTTGGCATTTTAGGAATAGCAACTTTATTGAGATGGACTCACATAGCACACAGTTCATCTATTTAAAGTATACAGTTTTTCATACATTCCAAAATTGTGCAATCATTGTTACAATTTTAGAACAATTTCACCACTCCAGAAAGAAGCCTCATTCCTACACCCCCAACAAACGAGAAGCATACCCCTTGACTAATGAGCCACCAAGAAGCCTTATTCCAATTAGCAGTGAGGTACCATTTCCCTCCAACTTCTCAGAAACCCTAGGGAACCACTAATCTTTCTGTCTCTATACATTTGCCTTTTCTGGACATTTCATACAAATGGAATCATGCAATAGGTTGTCTTTGTCTTTTGTAACTGACTTCTTTCTTTCTCTCTTTCTTTTTTTTTTTTTTTTTTTTTTTTTTTTTTTTTTTTTTTTTTTTTTTTGAGACAGAGTCTCACTCTGTCGCCCAGGCTGGAGTGCAGTGGCGCCATCTCGGCTCACTGAAAGCTCCACCTCCTGGGTTCACGCTATTCTCCTGCTTGAGCCTCTTGAGTAGCTGGTACTACAGGCGCCTGCCACCACTCCCAGCTAATTTTTTTGGTACTTTTAGTAGAGACCAGGTTTCACGTGTTAGCCAGGATGGTCTCGATCTCCTGAGACTTCTTTCATTTGGCATAATGTTTCAATGTTTGTCCATGTTGCAGCATGAATTAGAACTTCATTTCTTTTTATTGTTAAATATATTTCATTGTGTGGATATACCACATTTACTCATCAATTCATCACTTGATTGATGCTTGAGTTGTTCTCACTTTTTGGCTATTATGAATAATGCTGCTATGAATGTGTGTTAAGTTTGGTGTGAACACTTTTTTATTTCCTTGGGATATACACTAAGTAGAGTGGAATTTCTGGGTAAATGGTGAATATGTTTAATATTTTGTGGCGTGTCTAGATTGTTTTCCAAAGTGGCTGTAGCATTTTACAATTCTACAAGCAGTGTGTGATAGATCCATTTTCTCCTCAAGAACAGTTATTATTACCTGTCCGTTTCATTATAGCCAACCTAATGCATATAAAGTAGTAACTCAATGCACTTTTGATTTGCATTTCTCTGCTGGCTAATGATGTCTTATTGGCCATTTGTATACCTTCTTTGGAAAACTGTTTATTTAGCAAACAATTTTAATTGAGTGTTTCTCAAATAACAATACTTTTATAGAACTTTGAAAGATTCAAATTAGTAGTAGGTTTGAGAATATTTTATGTTTTTCATTCTAGCTTTAATATTCCATCGTTTTGTATGGTATGTGTGATCTGAAGTGGGTATATAGCCCACAGTATCTCTCCCCATCAGGCTGTAAGCTCCAAGAAGACAAAGATGGTCTCCTCCAGTAATTGTTGTTTGTAGCAACAAGTAGACTGCTTCTAATATGATAGATACTAAAACAATATTCGATGGATGAATAAACAGAGACACTTCTGTTCAAGGACACTGATTCTATATTTCTGGAACTGATTATATTGTCTTTTCTACACCCCCTCCCCCTAGAACATATTTATTTTGAAATCCTTAAAAGTTACATAAACTTAATCATTTGCAATTTAAACAAAAAATTACTCATTTGATTTGGGAGAAAAGCCGTACCTATCAGCAAAAAAAGATGACTCAGATCCTAACTTTCAGGTTTTTCGAAGTATTTTCTTCTTTCTGTCACAGGTCAATATTCACCAAGGGCCTGGCAGAAAACATCAAGGTTAATGCCATAATATAATAATCAGAGGCTATGGTTTTGCTGGTGAAGCAATATTCTGTATATCCTGGCCCTGGTTATTCTAAGCAGTCCCTTTTATCAATTTTGCAAGTGGAAGATTAACCCCAAAATGCCTCCCGGCAGCCTGCTCATTGGTAAGTCTGGGTGAGTGAAATGCTGTCCCTCCTATCCTCAGCAAGCAGCTATATAATAAGCTGGGGATTCTATGCTAAATTGTGTTCCCATAAATTTGAATCATCGAAGTCTTAATTTCCCATTATCTCTGAATTTGGAGAAAGGATCTGTAGAGAGGTAATTAAATTAAAATTAGGTCATAAGGGTGGTCGCTAATCCAATATGACTTGTGTTTTTCTAAGAGGAGATTAGTAAACAGACACCACACAGAGCAGAAACCATGAGAAGCTACAGGGAGAATATGGCTATCTACAAAACAAGAAGACAGGCCTTGAAGGAAACCAGCTCTCCTGACACCTTGATCTCAGACTTCTAGCCTTCAGGATTGTGGGGAAAATAAAATTTCTGTTGTTTAAGCCACCAGTCTCTGGTACTAATGCACCGAGTATGGGCTGCATGAAGATAGAGGGTGATATGGTTTGGATCTCTGTCCCTGCCCAAATCTCATGTGGAGTTGTACCCTCCAGTGTTGGAGGTGGGACCTGGTGGGAGGTGACTGCATCATATGGATAGGTGTCTCATGAATGGTTTAGCACCATCCCTTCTTGGTGCTGTATAGTGAGTGAGTTCTCATGAGATCTGGTTGTTTACAAGTGTGAGGCACCCCGCTGCCCCCAACTTCCTCCTGCTCCAGCCATGTAAGACCAGCCTGCATCCCCTTTGCCTTCTGCCATGATTGTGTTTCCTGAGGCCTCCCCAGAAGCAGATGCTGCCATGCTTCCTGTACAGCCTGCAGAACCATGAGTCAATTAAACTTCTTTTCTTTATAGATTTTCCAATCTCAGATATTTCTTTATAGCAGTGTGAGAACAAACTAATACAGAGGGTTTATCTTGAATTGACTGTGGCAGCATTCTTGGCTTTCTACTAGAGGAAAAGAGATAATTGGGAAGATGAGATGATATGTGTCTACCCAAAAGCAGAAGAATCTAGAACAAAAGCATTCGTATCCTTGATCCTTTCATTAAGGATGAAGAGTTATTAGAATACTAAAACCACAAATATCCTGATGTTAACTTTTTTCTTGTGGTAAGATATAAATAACAAAATTTATTATATTAACTATTTTTAAAGGTACAGCTCCATGGCATTAAGGATATTCATGTTGTTGTGCAGTCATCACCATCCATCTTCCAAACTTTAAAAAAAACCTGGTTGTAACTTTTAAAATAAGTGTTTCCACTGAAACTGGACCACTTTCTTACACCTTGTACAAAAATTAACTCAAGATGGATTAAAGACTTAGATATAAAACCCAAAACTATAAAAACCCTAGAAGAAAATCTAGGCAATATCACACATGACACAGGCATGGGAAAGATTTCAATTGCAACAGAAGCAAAAATTGGCAAATGGGATCTAATTAAACTAAAGAGCGTCTTTACAACAAAAGAAACTATCATCAGAGTGAATAGGCAGCCTACAGAATGGGAGGAAAATTTTGCAATCTATCCATCTGACAAAGGTCTAATATCCAGAATCTATAAGGAACTTAAATGAATTTACACACACACATACACACAAAACAACCCCATTAAAAAGTGGGCAAAGGACATGAACACTTCTCAAAAGAAGACATTTATGCGGCCAACAAACATATGAAAAAAAGCTCAACACAACTGATCATTAGAGAAATGAAAATCAAAACCACAATGAGATACCATCTCACTCCAGTCGGAATGGCAATTATTAAAAAGTCAAGAAACAACAGATGCTGGAGAGGCTGTGGAGAAATAGAAACTCTTTTACACTGTTAGTGGGAATGTAAATTAGTTCAACCATTGTGGAAGATGGTGTGGCAATTCTTTAAATATCTAGAACCAGAAATACCATTTGACCCAGCAATCCCATTACTGGGTATATAAAGGAATATAAATCACTCTATTATAATGATACACACATGTGTATGTTCATTGCAACACTGTTCACAGTAGCAAAGACATTGAATCAACCCAAGTACCCATCAATGATAGACTGGATAAAAGAAATGTGGCACATATACACCATGGAATACTATGCAGCCACAAAAAGGAATGAGATCATGTTCTTTGCAGGGACATGGATGGAGCTGGAAGCCATTATCCTCAGCAAACTAATGCAGGAACAGAAAACCAAACACTGCATATTCTCACTTGTAAGTGGGAGCTGAACAATGAGAACACATGGACACATGGAGGGGAAAAACACACAGTGGGACCTATGCGGGGATGGGGAAGGTGAGGGAGAGCATCAGGATAAATAGCTAATGCATGTGCGGCTTAATACTTAGGTGATGGGTTGATAGGTGCAGTAAAACACGATGGCGCATGTTTATCTATGTAAAAAACCTGCACATCTTACACATGTATCCTGGAACTTATACAAATTTTTTTTTTAAAAAATAAGTTTTTCCTTTTAATTTGTAGCTGGAGGAGTAATTCTTACTGCTTTTGTTTTAGTTTTTGCTTTTGAGACAGAGTCTCCTCTGTCACTCAGGCTGGAGTATAGTGGTGTATACGGCTTACAGCAGCCTCAAACTCCTGGGCTTAAGTGATTCTCCTGCCTTGGCCTCCCAGAGTGCTGGAATTACAGCCAGGAGCCACCGTACCTGGACTGGGTGAATAATTCTAATAAGCATAGAAGGAAGTTTCCAGTGAAGTTCTATAGGATTTCTCTCTCCTTCCCAAGCACTCTCCTTCCTCGCTTTCTTCCTGGCTGTCTCCATGTTTTCCCATCCAATGTCCTTCGTAAATAATGACCCTTTACAAGTGTGGCTACAAGAATGATTTGTCTTTGTTTTTTTTTCGTAATATCTTTTCTATACAAAAGTGTGAATGCAGTAATTGTTCATCTTTAGCATAACAATGGATATAATAGATTTTCTTTCTTCTGGCTCATGTATGTGTACTGTTTATATTACATTATTGTTTATCTTTTGCCATTTCATTTTTACTGGTGGGGACAAGCTGCTATTTTGGAGTTTTATTGTATATTCCATTGCTCTAATGGCCTTATACCTTTGTCATAGTAAAATACATTTATCTGTTATATGAAAGTAATTTTAAATAATTTCTTCTCATAATAAACTCTTTTTCTGTTTCCTTATTGTCCAAAAAGAGATATTGAGAAAAGTCTACCTCTACATCCTATCCTTAATGACCTATTCATTTGTTTATTTTTTTCTGAGATATCTTTGAACTTTTAGTGTCAGACTATCATGATGTTTTCACCCACAGTATGTATTTTCTATGCCAACAAACCTTACTGAGTGCTTAAATTATGTATTTGCAGCCACTGTATCATCCATTTAAACTGAACTGTGTGCTCTGCAAAGTTAATTGCTTACCCTTATTCAGTTGCTTCTCTTATAATGATGTCTCCCTCCTAACATTTGTATTTCTGGTACAGTTCTTTCCTAAACTTTTTTCTCAGAAAATTTTAAAATTTATTTAATCACGGTTTTCTATGTTCATCTGTTGCTTTTCTTTCTGGATTACCTGTTAGTTGTGGTTAGTACTCTTGGATTTATCCTCCAACTCTCTAATGTTTTCTTATTATTTCCCTTCTTTTTTATTATTATTTTTGCATTATCTTATGGCAAATCTTAATCTTTTTTTTTAAAATGGCATCTTATGTGGAATTCTTCAGTGGTTTTAATCTCTTAATCTTTCAGGTTACTAATTTGGATTTCAACAATACCCATTCAATTAATTCCTGAACTTTATAGCTGTATACTTTCAATTTCAATTTCTGACTCTTAATGCTCAAGTTGAACTATAAGATAGATATCTAAACTTAGTACCACTGGAAAGAATAAAACGAGAAATCATCTGTATCACTGATCTCAGAAAATATGTTAGCATCGACAATCATCTCTTGTCTGCTCAGTATGATTGTTTCATGGCCAAAGGCCCAGGTTATATTTCACTGGCAGTTCACACTTCTTTAGAGCTTCCTATGTATGTCATTACAAAATAAATATGTAAAACAATAATGCAGTCTATATAGGAGATGAAGAGATTCTCGAAAGCACTTAAATATTACTTAACATTTATGGAATATTTCATACAATTTTAGACCATCTCTTATACTGCTGATTGCTGATTTCACAATTTTCTATGTTCCCCGGGCAAAATTTCTTAAGAACAAGCTTTCTAATGACTAAATGGGAATGCAGTTGAATTGTCATATACCTTAATGAAGTTAATTTAGAGAAATATTTTCTAACCTTTTATTTTTAAAGCAGCAAAACACTTAAAAAAATGGCATCTTATGTGGAATTATTTTGTGGTTTTAAGATATGTCGACAAGCTTTTGAGTGCTCTTTAGTCCAGCAGGTGGAGTCTAATTCTTCTTGCTTTAAGTGTGGGCTAGACTTAGTGACTCTTCTCTAATAGATAGAATATGGCAGAAATGGCAGGGAGCAACTAGGTCAAGAAGGACACTGCTCCTTCTCTTGAGTCACTCACTCTGGAAAAGGCTAACTGCCATGTCATGAGGACCAGCCATATGAAGAAGCCCACATGGTAAGGAACTGGGGCCTTTAGGTAACAGCCATGTTTATTTGTCATCCTAGAGCCAGATGACTGCAGCATTGGCCAACATCTTAATTGTAACCTCATGCATGACCCTGAATCATAACAACACATTTAAGATGCTCCCAGATTGCTGACTCTCAAAACTGTGCAAGAAAATAATAAATTTTAAGTGGTTAAGCTTAGGAATAATTTGTTACAGAGCAATAGCTAGCTAATGGGAATGCCAATATATAAAATAGTTTTAAACAGAACTGCTGTTTTCAAAGAGGATGAGGGAGAAACCAAAGAAATTCAACTCTCTGGGCCTCTCCTTCATCCCCAGCTGTGATCAGAGAAACACCTCAGCATGACCATAATAACTCACAGAAAATGGATTGTGATACATTTGTGTAAAACCCACTTTGTAGTCTTGAGATGATGATTCAACTTGGTATTTTTTGCTGAGTCAGAAATATCTTCCTGTAAGGAAAGGAAAGAAGATCCTTGCTCTACCACATCCTAACTTCCCCTAACTTGTCCTTTAATAGCTAAGATGAGAGATTACCTACAGACTGAAGTGATGTATCATTTCTTTCCCAGTTTTTGACCATGGAGAGAAGCTCTCTGATATTCTATATGCTGTGTGTGTATATATTGGGTAAATATATGTGCATGCATGTGGATATTCTGAAATTATATTTATTTTTAAAGCTCTTCGTTATGGTCTATGAAAGCTATTTTTGTGTACCAAGACCAAAATTCAATCCTTGGCATATCACCTTCCTGTAATGGAAATTTTGAAAAACTATTCATCTTTTGGAAGCTCAGTTTTCTTAACTGTAAAATGAGAATAATATTTATAGCTCAAGGAATTTTCAAGATGACATGAGGTCTTTTTGGCAGTATATATGTTTGTGTGTCTTAACACAATTTCTATCAAAAAGTAGGCACTTAATAAATGTTTTTTATTTTCTCTTTGCCATTGCTTTTCACTTTTCTTTGATGCAAAATATTAACTGAAATAATAATTTACATTATTGTCTCTCTCATTCTTTGTCTTGTCTCAAAATAAAGCAGCTTAAACCTAATATAAATGAAAATCAACTATGTATAGAAAATCTATTAGCTGGATTTTTTGCTTCTTCCATGTTTTCTTTTTTTTAGTGTATTATTTCTATTTCCATTCTAAATAGCTTTATTGTATGTATGGAGTTTCCTTGTTGAGTAAGCTGATTCAAATCCTTTCTAAAAGTAGGGAAGGTATATTGTTATAAATTAAACAAACTTGCAAACAAACAAACAAACAAACATACTTTGGTTTCCTAAACCAAAAAGGTATTTAGATTAATAGAAAGTAAATTGAAGCTCTTGAACACTGGACATTCAATATCCTTTAAGCTGCGACATATTCATTTTTAACACACATAATGGTTGAGAATGAGAGCTATAAATGACTTCTATGAACTCTCATAGGTTTAAGAATAATGCATTTATGTCACACTTTTTCTTATTCTTACTACGGAGAACTGTAAGAAAGTTTCTATTACTTTTTTGATTGAAGGCTATTCATAAGTTAAAATTGTACTGACCTGGGGCCTCAGCCAGATGCTTAATATGAATCAATACAAATTTTAGTAAAGTGTAGAAAAATTCCTGAATATCTGTCCTCTATTCTCCTCCTTAGGATTTAATATTCTTTTTTCAAAACTAAATACTTGATGCTTATTTAATACATTTTCTATCATTCCTTTTGTTGCCAGCTATGTATTTCAGAATGCATTTGCTAGTGATCTTTGCATAGATTCAGTGACAGCACCATAAGAAAAGGAATATATAGACAGGAATGTGAAGATTTTAGATTGCCCTATTTTATGCATACAATTAAGGTCATTTTTGTTATACAATGTGGATTCTTGCCAAGTCCCATGTGGTAGGGTTCTGAATGATTGCATATGACATATAACACAAACTCTAGCCTTTGTTATGCTACCAATGGTGTGGAAGAGGCTGAGAATAAGAGACTGAAGAACACATGGTTTTATTAGAGTTTACACATTTCTAATTGAATATATCTAACCGGGAACTAAAGGTTATCTTTCTCCATTTCATAAATCATATTTAAATGACAGGAAAAAAATTTTAATCAAAATATTAACACAGGTTCTGCTTAAATCAGTACTTCATCTGTAAAAACAAAACATTCTCCACAAAAATCTAACTAGAAGCCAGTTTCTTATTTTATTTTATAGAGACACAGTCTTACTGTATTGCCCAGAATGGAGTGCAGTGGCTATTCACAGGTGTGATCCTACTACTAATCAGCATGGAAGTTTTTTTTTTTAAGTTGCAAGATTTGTTAAATTTTATGTGTTGTATGTTTTATTTGTTTGTTATTGTACTGTATTGTATTTTTTTAAATTCTGGGGTACATGTGCAGGATGTGCGGATTTGTTACACAGGTAAACGTGTATCATGGTGGTTTGCTGCTCCTATCAACTCATCACCTAGGTATTAAGCCCAGCATGCATTAGCTGTTTTCCCTAATGTTCTCCCCCACTGCCCCTTCCGTGGCAGGCCCCAGTGTGTTTTGTTCCCCTCCCTGCGTCCATGTGTTCTCATTGTTCAGCTCCCACTTATTTATTTATTTATTTATTTATTTATTTATTTATTTATTTTGAGGTGGAGTCTCGCTCTGTCGCCCAGGCTGGAGTGCAGTGGCGCTATCTCTGCTCACTGCAAGCTCCACCTCCCAGGTTCACGCCATTCTCCTGCCTCAGCCTCTCGAGTAGCTGGGACTACAGGCGCCCGCCACCACGCCCGGCTAATTTTTTGTATTTTAGTAGAGACGGGGTTTCACAGTGTTAGCCAGGATGGTCTCGATCTCCTGACCTCGTGATCTGCCCGCCTCGGCCTCCCAAAGTGCTGGGATTACAGGCGTGAGCCACCGCGCCGGGCCTCAGCTCCCACTCATAAGCCAGAGCAAAGCATGGGAGTTTTGACCTGGTCTGTTTCTGACCTGGGCCAGTTCACCTCTCCTTAGGCAATGTGGGGGTCTCCTGCTCCAGAGAGGTTATCATATTAATGCTGAACTCAGTGCCTTAGTGCAGCCACCAAGCAGCATAGTGCTCTACAGCCCAGAACTCCTGGGCTCAAGCTGTCCTCCTCCATCACCCTCCAGAGTAGCTGAGACTACAGGTACACGCCACCACACCTGGCCTAGTTCTCATTTTAAATGAGACTAATTATGATAATCCTCCCAACCAATTTCTTAAAATATAGATAAAACACAAGGAAATGCCCACATATGAATACAAACTATTATTTTAGGATATAACATACTTAAAACATTAATTTGTGACCACTAAAATAACAGTATGAGTTTTAACTAAAAGGGTAATAAGAGGAAACTCCGCCCCCCCCCATTAAGGAATTTCTAGAAAGAACCAGTGGCCTATACAGAAGAAAGAAATACTTTCCCCAAAGTGACCTTTCCCAGAAAAATCCTAGAATAACATGATTATTAAAGGCATCAAGGTCTGGGACAGCGAATGGGCTGTGAGCTGTTGCATAGGATGATTGATCAATGCCTTTGTGCCCCAGCTTCTGGTAGGCTGGCTTAGTGTTTGCCCACAGGTTAACGATTGAGCCCATTTCTCCAGATAAAGTTGGAGGTCTACAGGGGGACACTGTCTTAGTGAGCTTTGAGACAGAGAAAGTATCAGGCTCAGCCCCACATAAATTTAAGGACGGGCCGGGCGCGGTGGCTCAAGCCTGTAATCCCAGCACTTTGGGAGGCCGAGACGGGTGGATCACGAGCTCAGGAGATCGAGACCATTCTGGCTAACATGGTGAAACCCTGTCTCTACTAAAAAATACAAAAAACTAGCCGGGCGTGGTGGCGGGCGCCTGTAGTCCCAGCTGCTCGGGAGGCTGAGGCAGGAGAATGGCGTGAAGCCGGGAGGCGGAGCTTGCAGTGAGCCGAGATCCGGCGAGTTAGTTCCAGCCTGGTCGACAGAGTGAGACTCCGTCTCGAATAAATAAATAAATAAATAAATAAATAAA
>NW_016809273.1:3306993-3344108 GCF_001698545.2 Rhinopithecus bieti
CCTGGGCGACAGAGCGAGACTCCGTCTCAAATAAATAAATAAATAAATAAATAAATAAATAAATAAATAAATAAATTTAAGGACAGGTAAGGAGCTTCCAACACTGGAAAGGCATGCTGCTTCTCTTCTCTAAAAGAAAACTCCAGGAGCTTTGTTTCCCTTCCATCAACACTCCCCCAGGTGACTCTTGAAACTTTAGTTCTTTATTCACTGCAAAGAAGACAAGACATTTTGCTTAGATGTAGGAAATACACTTTAGTTTCTAATAGGAATCAAACTAAAAGCTCATTCATATATATCTACAATGAACAAAAATTTGTTCTATAATAAATTGATAGACATATATTGTTTCTAATCTGCATCACAGAATGAAACAAATGAATAAAGTGATGTCTAAATGTGCTAAAGGAGAAGAACATTACAGTTAAAATACAATTTCAGTGAAGCTTCACAAATAAGGACAGAATAAATCAATTTTTAGACTTAATCAGGAATTAAAACATTGATGCCTAAACCTAAATCTGGTTTTTGCTTAATATACTTCATCAAAAAATAAGTAAATTTGAAAAAAGACTAAAGTTTAGTGTATAAAATATTGTGTTGAGCATAATCGTGTAAACTCATAGTTAATTCTAAATAAATGTTGATAATGCAGATTTGACAATCTGGAACAAAAATTACAGATTATTTCAACAAAATCTAGGAAATGAAAAAAGGAAAGATAAAATATGTGGTAACATCTTAACCCATTCAAGGGATACAGTGTAGATATTAATTATTGTCAATAATAAAGTATAACTAAATATAATAGTTACATAATTAACTATTAGATTTGTGTGTGTATATAAATATATATATGTATACATGTATATAGGTGTGTATATATATATACACATATACATATACATGTATATAGGTATATATATGTATACATCCAAACAAATAAAAGAGAGAAAAGGAAGTAACATAAAATATATCCAGTTTTGCAAATTTCGAAAAAGAAAAATGTGTACCACTTGGAAATATGATGCACCCAAAATAAGATAATAATTTACTCCAAAAAGTAATGATTCTAATGTTTAAAGTGTATTTTCCCATGAAAAGTTTCTTCTGAAGTGATAACACAATTCATTTAGTGGGCGATGGTTACACTAAAATCCAGACTTTATCGTTATGCAATATATCCATGTAACAAAACTTCACTTGTACCCCTGAAATGCATACAAACATAAACAAACAAATAAACAAAAAATCAATTTAGAAGATATTTATAAGAAACATATAACAATTTAAAATATAGATTGAGCATCCCTTATCCTAAATGTTTGGGATCAGAAGTATTTTGGATTTTGAATTATTTTTGATTTTGGAATGTTTGTATTACACTTACAGGTTGAATATTCGAAAATCCCAAAATTTAAGATTCAAAATGCTATAATGGGCATTTCCTTTGAGCATCATGTCAGTGCTCAAAATAATTTCAAGTTTTGGACTTCTTTGAATTTCTGACTTGGGATCCTCAACCTGTATAAGAATGTGGAAATTATTGTAGAAATAAAAACACACAGAGACAGTAATGATTATAGTTACATAAGAAAAAATTGAATTCAAGGCAAAAGGCATTAGATCAAATGGGAATATTTAACGTAGTTTGACTATAGAAGTCACTGAGAAGTTATGGAAATAATATAGAAACAAATACAAAAAGGCATTAGACCAAATGGGAATATTTAATGTGGTTTAACTATAGAAGTCACTGAGAAGTTATGGAAATAATATAGAAACATAATACAAACAACAGCTTCTAGCATCATGGTGTCGATTATTAAAGAGAAAAAGAACTTGATAAAAGACATTAATTAATTCATTTAATCAACAAATATATTTTGAATACTTCAGCTGTTTGTGTTAGGTATCAGGGATACAGCAATAAAACAAAACAAAACATAAAAGGTCTTCATCTTCAAGGAATTCACATTCTATTGTAGGGAGAATAATTACTTACCAAATATATATCCATTAGATGAGATGTTAATAAGTAATTTTAAAAAAGTGAAGCATAAAGAATAATGAGTTAGGGCTATTTTATACAAGGTAGGCAAGGGAGGCCTCCTCAAAGATTTGATATTTGTGTGCAGAGCACAAGGGAAAAACAATTCAAGCCATGCTTCTATCTTATGCAGTAGCATTCCACGAAGAAGAAATGGCCAATACAATGCAAGGTAGGATCATGTCTAGAGAGGAGGTCAGACTGAATGGAGTGGAATAAATGTGAAATCAAAAAGCAAACAGGAGGCCAGATCATGCAAGGAATAATGTGTCATGGTAAAGACTTTGGATATTATCCTATGAAATAAGGAAATAAGTCTTATAATCTGATTTTGGATTATCATTGTATATTTAAAACAATCTGTACTGAAGTGAAGAGAATAGTCTATAAGGGTGCAAGCACTGACACAGGTAAAATAGGTAAAAGATGATGATAACTTGAATCAGGGTGGTAGAAATGAAGGTTGTTAGAGGGTAATGAGACTCTGGGTTTTGAAGGCTTGTGTTTGTTGACATATTGTCATGAGATTAAAAGTCAAGAATGACTCTAGAATTTTGGCTGGGGCAACTGAAGGAATGGAGGTGCCATCTATGAAGGTAACAAAGATTGTAAGAAACACTAGTTTGAGGGAACTACTCAAGAGTTCTATTTATGACCTGATTAGGTTGAGATGTCTATAAGACAGTCAAATGGAGATGCTGATTTGGCAGAATATATGAGTCTGGATGTTATAGATAGTGTCTAACCTGGATGTGGAAATGTAGAGTTGGCAGTACTTATAATATACTAATACATACATTTGGACCTGTACTAGAATGGGTCCAAAGTCTGACCTTAGACACTTCAATGATTAGAAGAGAAGGGGCCGGGCGCGGTGGCTCAAGCCTGTAATCCCAGCACTTTGGGAGGCCGAGACGGGCGGATCACGAGGTCAGGACATCGAGACCATCCTGGCTAACACGGTGAAACCCCGTCTCTACTAAAAAATACAAAAAAACTAGCCGGGCGAGGTGGCGGGCGCCTGTAGTCCCAGCTACTGGGAGGCTGAGGCAGGAGAATGGCGTAAACCCAGGAGGCGGAGCTTGCAGTGAGCTGAGATCTGGCCACTGCACTCCAGCCCAGGCGACAGAGCGAGACTCCGTCTCAAAAAAAAAAAAAAAAAAAAAAGAGAGAAGGGATTAGAGGATAAAAGAGTGAAGGAGTAGGAAGATAATCAAAGACCAAGTGAAGTGCTTTAAGAAGGAAGGAGATATGAAATGACAATTGTTATTGATAAACCAAGTAAGATAAGGATTGATCATTGACTATTGAATTTGGTATTTTGAGAAATGATATGAAAAATACTCTGATAAGAATAAGAGATAACGTAAGAAGAAATGAACACTGAAATTAGAAATAGCTTTTTGGAGGGGCTTTGATGTAAAGAGGAACAGGGATACAGGACAATAGCTGGTATACAGGAAGGATTCCTTTTAGTTGCATAGTTATTATTTTAGTATGTTTTCATGCTGATGGGACTGAGACAGTAAAGAAAGGGAAATTGAGAGGGAACAAGAGAAAAGTTGCAATAATAGTGTTTCTGAGATACTGAGACTTGACATGTAAGTGAACAGGTGCACAGCCCTACATTAATCAGAAATTAATACAAAAAAGATAAGTTGAGTTATGCTAAAGGGAAAAATGTCCCCAAAATTTGAGTGGAGTAAAATAACAAATATTCATTTTTCACTTAAAATTTATTTGCATTGTGTATCTGACCTGGCCTTGTTTTGTGTTGTCTTTGTTCCATAATTCAGGTTGACAAAGTAGTATTTAGCTGGAATATTTCCTACAGACACCAAAAACCAGACAGGTGAACCATGAGATGGCTCCTATACTTCTGATCAGAGTATACACATTTTATTTCTTCCAACATTTCATTGATGAAACCAAGTCATGTGGTCACTCCTGGGCTCAATGAGATGGGGATATATAATCTTCCCATGAATTAGGAAGTCAATGAAAGTTTCTGCTGGTAATATTGCTCATTCTATGGCAAATCTCACTGGTTGTTTTTTGTTTGTTTGCTTTTGTGGGGAGGGGGGTAGCAAGGGGAGGGAGTTAACAGTACTTTCTTATCTTCTTCTATTTCTTAGAAATCAAACTCACCCGATGCTCTTAGTAATTTATTCCTTTTCCATAGAATCCTCTTGGTTTTACTTTCTATTTATCCTCCACTCCAAATCATCTTATTATTTTCTTACTTTTCATTAGAGTGTTAAACACGTACCCCAAATTACTGGCGACTGTGAACAATTTTATTTTAAAAGGAGGGCTTTATCTTCAAACACCCACGGAAGGTAAGAGAAAATGTTTGCAACAAAGCAAAGAAAGGAACTCAGAACAGTTAGATTTCCATACAAAATAGCTTATGCTAATCCACTTCTGCTTCTTAGAGTATGGAGTAAATATCCTTTTCCCTATTCAACCAAAAATCCTGGACATTATATCTAAAACAAACATAAGAAGACTGAAATGAAAATAAATAGGTAGACCAGCTAAAGACCTTGGTACTCAAGGCATGAAATGGTGGCGAATTCCCTAGGTTTTCTTTCTTTCCTTCTTTCTTTCTTTCTTTCTTTCTTTCTTTCTTTCTTTCTTTCTTTCTTTCTTTCTTTCTTTTTTTTTGTCTCGCATATCTCAGACATGGAGCTGAATAAGCTGGCAACCTAGAAAAACCAATTGATGCAGACAAAAAAAACTTGAACAAAAGCAATCTCTGTTGTCAAAGGACCAGGAAGAGTGTGACCTAGCAAGGCAAAAACATTTAGATAACTGCACTATTCTAGCCAAACACATCACAGAAAAACTGTATTTCCACTTTCACCCACAGCAAAAAAAGCCTAGTGGTGAGCCTAGTCTCATGAGGCTCCCTCACACCAGCACTGTGGTAATGTCAGAGGAGGTCAAATAGGGACCTGGGACTTTCCTTTCAAGAAAACCATAACGAGCTTCCTCTCCTGTGATGTGGCTGATAATCACTTGGGGAACCTGAACTTCTATCTCCATCTATCAGTGAAGAGGTGACACCTCGACCCACCGAGGTACTGTCAGAGGTGGCCTAGTTGAGTGTCAGAACATTCGCTAGCAACTGAACATTAACAAAGACTGCCCCTGCACTGTGGTCTCAGTGAGGCCACATGGGAAGCAATACCCAGGCACTTTTACCCCTCCCAGCTAAGGAGGCATCAGTGGAGGCCCAGTAGAAAGACAGAATTTCCAAATACCCAGCCATAAAAAGGAGCCACCCCCTGAAGTGTCAATAAAGAGCAAGTGAGGAACCTGGACTTCTACCACTGCCTGTCAATAATGAAGCAATATATCTCCCTTCCTCTCCTGAAGCAGTGCCAGAGAAAGCCAGCAAAAACAAAAGGTTTAAATAAAATTCAGCATAATACCCAATATATCCAGACCTCAGTAAAAAATTACTTGTCATAGCAAAAGCCAGGAAGATTGCGTACTGAAAAAAAATCAATATATGTCAATGTCAAGATGACATGGATGTTACAACCATCTGAAAAATATTTTAAAGCAGCCATAATAAAAATGTTACAAGAAGAAAGTATGAACATACTTGAAACAAATAAAAAAAGAAAATATCAAAAAAATAAATAGCAAGTCTGTATTAGTCCTTTTTCATACTGCTGTAAAGAACTGCCTGAGATTGAGTAATTTATTTATAAAAGAGAATTAATTGACTCACAGTTCAGTATGGCTGGGCAGACCTCAGGAAACTTAAAATCATGGCAAAGGCAAAGGAGAAGCAAGGCACCGTCTTCACAAGTGACAGAAAACAGCGTGAATGAAGGAGGAAATGCCAAACACTATAACACCATCAGATGTCATGGTAACTCACTCACTATCACCGTAACAGCATCGGGGAAAACGCCCCATGATCCAGTTACTCCACCTGTTGTCTCCCTTGACAAGTAGGGATTGTGGGGATTATAATTCTGGATGAGATTTGGGTGAAGACACAAAGCTTAGCCGTATCAAAGTCTTACCAAAAATTAGGTTTATAAGAAAGCAATAGAGATTTCAGAGCTGAAGAAATACAATAACCAAAATAAACGACTCAGTGCATGAGCTCAGAGCAGAATGGAGGGGAAAGAGGAAAGAATCAGTGAACAGAAAGACAGAACAATGAAAATTACCCAATCTGAACAACAAGGAAATAATGCAGTTAAAAAATGAAGAAAGTCTCTGGAATCCAATGGACTGTAGTTACAGATCTGACATTTATGTCATTGGCATTCCAGGAGGGGAGAATAAACAGAGCAGGGATCAAAAAGTACTTGAGGAAATGATGGCTTCAACTTGCCAAATACGACAAAAACCATAATTTTACAAATTCAAGAATCTGACCAAATTCTGAATAGGATAAACCCAAAGAAATTCACATGAAGACACACCATAATAAAACTTCTACAACTATTAATACATACAAAGAAAAATCTTGAAAGCAAGGAGAGAGAGAGAGAGAGAGAGAGAGAGAGAGAGAAATAAAAAATGACACCTTACCTATAGATGAACAAAAATTCAGATGCAGCGAATTTCCAGTTAGGAACCATGGAGACCAGACACAAGTAGCACAACATTTTTAAATGCTGGAAGGAAAGAATTCTCAACCCCAAATCCTAAACTCAGTGAAAATATCCTTTAGGAATGAAAAGGAAATCAAGATATTCTCAAATGAGGAAAAACAAAGAGAATTTCGTTTCTGCAGACTTACCCTAAATAAATGACTGAAAGAAGTTCTCTAAACGAAATACAAATGGTAATAGATGAAATGTTGAAATATAAGGAAAAAAGTAATAATCAGTAGCAAAAGTACAAAAAAATACATCTCTTGAGTTTTCTAAACCTTTGATGGTTGAAGCAAAAATTTTCTAATTTGATTATAAATGTACATAGTGAAAATGTTTAAGAAAATTATATTACTAAGGGAAGAGTTTAAAGAGACTGAAAGGGAGGTATGGTATATATAATACATACGAATATATAAAACCGGGATAGTAGCAGATTAGATAAATCAAAAATTGAATTCAAAAAAATGTTCAAGTATTCTACAGAAAGGCAAGAAAGGGAAGAGACAGAGAAAAGTATCAAAAAGTAAAATGGCATATTTAAGTTCTATTATGTTAACAATGACATTACTGGAAGTGGTCTAAATACATTAGTTAAAATACAGAGATTGGCTGGGTAGATAAAAAAATCACCTCCATATCCACTAACAAAAAAAAAATCCAAGGATTTTCTGTATAAGAAACTCACCTCAAATATAAAGATATAGTCAGGTTGAAATTAAAGGGGGAAAGATGAATCAAAAGAAAGCATATTAATGTCAGATATTAATATCAGATAAAGTAGGCTTCAGAACAAAGCAGTATTCCAGAGGTAGACATTATGTAGTGATATCTGTATCCATCTTCCACAAAGACATAGGAACAGCAAATATGACACTATACAATACCAAACAATAGAGTAACAAAATATGTGGGCCGGGCGCGGTGGCTCAAGCCTGTAATCCCAGCACTTTGGGAGGGCGAGACGGGCGGATCACGAGGTCAGGAGATCGAGACCATCCTGGCTAACACGGTGAAACCCCGTCTCTACTAAAAAGAAAAAATGCAAAAAATTAGCCGGGCTTGGTGTCAGGCGCCTGTAGTCCCAGACACTCCAGAGGCTGAGGCAGGAGAATGGCGCGAACCCGGGAGGCAGAGATTGCAGTGAGCCGAGATCGCGCCACTGCACTCCAGCCTGGGTGACAGAGCGAGACTCGGTCTCAAAAAAAAAAAAAAAAAAAAAAAAAAAAAAAAAAAAAAAAAAAAAAATGTGAAATAAAAACCAAAAGGAAGAGAGAGTGAGAACTGAACTAAAATGAGTACATAAATCCACAATTATAGTTGAACTTTAATACCTTTTACTCAGCAATTTATATAAATAATAGAAAATCAGTCTATAGAAATACCATAAAAACTATTTATAAACATTATATAATAAAGTTATAAAATATTTTATCTAAAACATCAGAATATACATTTTTTAGTGTACATGGAAACTGTGCCAAATGTAAAACATATCTAGGGTCTTAAAATAATCTGAAAAAATGTTTAAAAATTGAAATAGTACATACTGCATTCTGTGACCAAGGAATCAAACTGGAAATGAATACTAGAAAAATATCAGGAAAGTCTACAACACTTGACAACTAAACCAAACAGGTCTAAACAATACTATGGGTTAAAGAGAAAGTCTCAAGAAAAAAATACAAAACAATATTGAACTAATGAAAAGGAAAATACTTTGTATTAGAATGATGAAATGTGGCTAAAGTAGTGCTGAGAGGAAATTTTATAACATAAAATACATACATTTGAGATGAAGGAATATGATAAATCAGTAACCCAAGCTTCCATATCAATAACCTAGAAAAAGAAGAGCCAAGTAAACCCAAAGCAGAAGGAAGAAAATAATAAGGATAAGAGCAGAAATAAATGAAACTGAAAATAGGAAAACAGAATGATAGAATATATTTTTGAAACAGAGAGTTTACTCTCAGAAACCATGATTGACAAACCTCTAGCAAGAACGACAAAGAAAAAGAGAGAAAGAACGAATTCATTTTACTAAAATCAGGAATGAAACAAAAAATATCACTACAGATCTTGAGACATCAAAAATATCATGTATATTACAAACAATTCTACAAAAATAAATTTGACAGCTAGAATAAATGGACGAACTTGTCAAAATATACAAACTGATACACATTACCCAGTAGAAAATGGTAGTTTGAGGAGCCCTGTAACTATTAAGGAAATTAAATTTACAAATAAAAATCTTCCAAAAAAATTAACTCCAATGGCCACATGGTATCTCTAGAAAATTCTACAAAACATTTAAAAGAGAATTAACATTAAATTCTATATAAACTCTTCTAGAAAATATAAGAGGGGATATTTTTCAATTCATATTATAAAGCTAGTGTTACCTTGATACCAATGGCAGGCAAAGACAATATAAGAAAATGCTCTGTGTGTGTGTGTATGTGTGTGTGTGTGTGTCTGTGTGCATGTGTGTGTATAGGCAAATATAATTGAACAATACATGAATAATATACCATTACCAACCTGGGTTTATTTCTTAAATGCAAGGTGGGTTTAGTATTGAAAAATCTATCCATTAGTATACTATATTAATAAGCTAAAATAAGAAATAAGAAAAATTACCTGATAGAAGTATTTGACAAAATTTTCATTTCTTAAAATTTACAGAAATCCACAGCCAAAATTTTACTTAATATTAAAAGACTAGATGCTTTTCCCCTAAGATTAAGAACAAAAAAAGGACAATTGTTTTCATCACTGTTATTCAACATATAATTCTGGAACTTCTAACCAGTGCAATAGGCAAATAAAAGAAATAAACTACATACAGATGAAAACAAATATATAAAATTGTCCCCATTTTCAGACGGCATGGTTTTCTACACAAAATATCCAAAGTATCTAAAAAAAACTCCTAAAACTGACAATTGAGTTTATCACGGTATTGATACAACAGAAACTTCCAAAAATTTGTCTTGTTTGTACATATTAGCAATGAACATGGGACATCCACGGTAAAAATACAATGCTAGTTACAGTCATTAAAAAATCAAAATAGTTAGATGTAAACCTAACAGAACACATACAGGACTTGTATGCTGAAAACTACAAAATGCTGATGAAAAAATTCAAAGAAGAATTAAATAAGTGGAGAAATCTATAGCATATTCACCAATGAGAAGACTCAACATCAAGATGCCAATTTTTCCTAAACTCGCATGCAGATTTAACACAAATCCTATCAAAATCCCAGAAAAAAATACAGACAATATCATTCTAAAATAAAAAGACAAAGGAACTGGAATGGCCTAAAAATAGATAAAGAATAAAGTGGGAGAAACCAGTTTACCTGATTTCAAAACTTATTCATATGTCTATAGTAATCCGAATCTGTGGTACTGACAGAGACAGACAGAGACCAATGGAACACAACAGAAACCCAGAAACAGACCCACACAAATATATCCAACTGATTGCTGACAAAGGAGCAAATTGATTTCATTGAGGAAAGATAATTTTTTAACAAATTGTGCAGGAACAAAATTTTTTAACAAATGGTACAGGATATCATAAACACAAAAAAATGAACCTCAACTTAAGTCTTACATATTATACAAACATTAAGTTAAAATTGATCATGAGTTTCAGTGTAAAACAAAACTATATAACATTTAGAAAAAAATCATACGAGAAAATATTCAGGATCTAGAGAAAAGCAAAGTATTCTTAGATCTGACATTGAAAGCATAATACATACAATGAAAAACTGACAAAGTAGACTTCAAAATTAAAAACTTTGCTCTGTGAAAAGTTCTACTAAGAAGATGAAAAGACAAGTTACAGCCTGGGGAAAAAACACATTTGCTAATCATACCCCCGACAAAGAACTAGAACTACAGTATATAAAGATCCCTCAAAGGTCAGCAGTGAAAAAACACAACAAAACGTTCCGATTAGAAAAATGAGCAAAAGGCAAAAGAGAATGTACAGATGGCAAATAAGCACTTAAAAAACATCGTCAATGTCATTTGCTGTTAGGGAAACACAAATTAAACCCTAATGTGAATACCTAATGGTATACCTAAACATAACAACACTAAATGCTGGTGAGGATATCAAGAAGCTGGATCATTGATACATCACTTGTGGAAATATTAAAGGGTACATCCATTTTGCAAAATGGTTTGTCAGTTTCTTAAATAACTACACATGCAACTACCATATGACTTATTAATTACATTTCTAGGCATTTGTCCCAGAGAAATGAAAACTGATGTTTACACAATAGCTTGTAAACGAATGTTTATATAAGGTTGATTTGTAATCATCAAAAATTGGAAACATCCCAGGTGTCCTTCAGTGAATGAATGGTTAAATAAACCATGATACATCCATACCATGTTATAAAAAGGAACAAATTATTAATACATGCAACAGCCTGATGATAGGTCTGTGTATCATGTGGTTATGTTTATAAAGAGGCAACACCAAGGGATCCTCTTGGTGATGAGAATGTTCTGCAACTTGATGGTATCAATGTCAATACCCTAGTTGGGATATTGTACTACAGTATTATAGAATGTTACCATTGAGAAAAACTGGTTAAAGTCTGCACAAGAGCTACCTACATTATTTATTAAAACTAAATGTTAATTTAAAATTATCTTAAAATAAATGACTTAAGAAACAAAAAATTATATTTTCTTATTTTTTTATAGACTGATATTTAAGTATACTTGCATAAATCAAAAGATACACAGTTATCTTCCTCAGTGACAAGTAGGAATTGACTCAATACATGTCTAACAATAACATTTATTTATTTTTATTTTTGAGATGGAGTCTCACACTGTTATCCAGGCAGGACTGCAGTGGCATGATCTGGCTCACTGCAACCCCCACCTCCACATTCAAGCGATTCTCCTGCTTCAGCCTCCCGAGTAGCTGGGACTACATGTGGCCTTTTTTTTTTTTTTTTTTAATTTTTAGTCGAGATGAGGTTTTGCCATGTTGCCCAGGCTGGTCTTGAACTCCTGAGCTCCAGTGATCCTCCCTCCTTGGCCCTGCAAAGTGCTAGAATTACAGGCGGGAGCCACTGTTCCCAGCCAATAACATTTAAAGCTCAGACACTTATTCATAAATCATTCACACAACTTAAAAAAATGCTCCACAGCTGTGAGCCTATGTGCAAAAAAGCTCCAATCATGGAGTTGAGAGCTCAGCATAGTGCTTAGGAGAGATTTTTGCTTTCATAAAGACAGCTGAAAGTGAAGCCACAACTTTGACACTCAAATGTTAAACAAACAGAGCTTTGTAACTCTGAAGACATACCCTCTACCAAATATATTTGGCTACTGCTAACCTAAAATAATTAAGAATTCTATAGAAACATAGACAGTTAATATATATGATTTTGCCTTGAGTAGATTGGATCTGGATTATTAAAAGGTTGCTTTTAGATTTTTATTATATAAAATCCATATTTATATTTTGTGCTTTCTGGAAAGCTGAGGCCAGAAACACAATGTATGCTAAAGACTTTGCTATTGACTTTTTTGTTTTGTTTTTTTTTTGTTTTAGACAAGGTCTCACCACTTTGTTGTCCAGGCTGCAGTGGCGTGATCACGGCATCATGACCCACTGCAACCTCTACCTCCCGCACTCACGTGATCTTCCCACCTCAGCCTCCCACCAAGCCCAGCTAATTTTTTGTATTTTTAGTAGAGGGGTTTCACTGTGTTGCCCAGGCTGGTCTCGAGCTCCTGGGCTCAAGCAATCCGCCCGCCTGGGCCTTCCACAGTGCTGGGATTACAAGCGTGAGCCACCGCACCTGGTCCTATTGCTGCCTAAAGTCAAGTGGCTAGGTTTTCCTTGTGTTCATAATTTTGCTGACTCATTATTCAGACTGGCAAAATGATTTCTGTATAATGATTTTCTGTGAACATGCTTTTATAGTTATTTTCGGGCTCTTTTGAGTCAGTGTTCACCAATGCAATCTACAGTATTACATGGTTAGATTCTCAAAGGAGTTCTCATTTCTGTTCTCAAGTTTGTATATCCAGTGGCAGAACTAACGGTTCTGGGTCATATAGGACCACAATAATGACTTGTTGGCTCCTGTTGAGTTTATGTCAGCAGAATTTAAATGTTATTAAACATTTAAGCTTCTCAAACTAGGTTCCATGTTTTCTAATACCTTGGTGTTTCTAATACCTTGGTTTCCGGCCCAATATCTTTCTTCTTCCAAGGTCAAGATCTGTGATTTGCTGCAACTAAATCTCATATCCGGTGTGCCGCAAAGAGCCTTTCTGAGCTCTGACAATTTGGGGATCCATCAGCTGTCACAATTTATTGGCATTACCTGCCCTTGGGTCCACCTGTCAATCACAAGCCATATCTCACACTACACTTCTCTCAGTCTTTTGGTTCCTGCTTGCTCTGTCACGAATGGCACCTTAGTCTTGACAGAAGCTGGTTACCTCAGCCTGAACAGAGTTATGCCTTGTTTAGGTGTTGAGTTGGGTTATGCAAATAAGGCATTGAATATTTTGAAATCAACTACATTTTAAAAAGGGGGATTAAAGTATAATAAATCATAAAGTGGTATATTTATTTTGTAATGAGTGAAAGTTCAATAATTGTTTGCTGACTGGAATATTTTCTACATTTTAGTATTGGCCTAAGAGGTCGATTATCATTAGGTCAAAGTGTACAAATCAAGCATCGCAAATGAATGTGGCGGTAGCACATACAGACTGGACAGGAAAAAAACATGGCATTTAACCAAACAAAACTATAACTTTTAATGACTTGTCTTTTTAACATGCTTCTCTGTCAATTGCTGTCACAGAATCATATTAACATAAAGCAGTCTTTGTTTCTGATTTACTTTTTGTATTAAGGCTATACATCTTTTGTCTTTGTTGCCTTGGCTTAAGCGTGTGACTTCTAACATCATTTATGCATTATTGGAATCAATAAAATATTGAAACAATGGGGATTATGTTCTGAGTGCTTCTGTGATCATAATTTTTATCTTCAAAGTAAAAATGCAGGTCATAGGATAATGAGATACCAAAAAACAAGAAACTTCTTTATTTCTATGGAGACTTGTGCAATGATTTTATTTGAAATTGGCTGTTTCAAAGACATCATTTTGCAGTGTTTTGAACACAAAAGTGCTTTAAGTTAGATTCTTTCCTTTAATCGTATTCTGTCTGATCAGGGCATGTCAGCTAAACACTAAACTCCCTATGGGAGCTTGTTGTCACCATGGAAACCAGATTGCAGTTTCCAATATCTGTGTAATGAAGTGCTGACATGTTTTCAGCACAAGGTGCTAAGTGGAGGTTTGTTTCACTAATTAGGTGGCAAAAATAATCAATTCCTTCGTGATCAATGATGTCACAAATTATACAGTAGATAAACCTGAAAAACTTTCTTAACTAGTACTTTATATCTTAGAGAGAGAAGTAAAATAATAAAGTTATTTCTAAATTTCTCTGGTTAACTAGTAGGATAATTATTGTATCCTGAGGATGAATTTAATACTATTCTAGTTCTTTAGAGGTTTGTAATTGAATTTATACTCTTTTAGTTCTTTAGGGGTTTATAATTGAGGTAAACTTATGAGATATATAAACCTGAAAATAGGTTTTTATGAAATCTTTCTAAATAGAATATGGATGAAGGTCTCTTAATTCAGAGCACGCAGGAAGAACTACATAACAATTACCAAATGTGGACACCCTTAAGTTCAGGGACTTACAAGTGACCAAGATTGTTGAGATAGCGGGTTTTCCTTAAATGAAGGGTCAACCATTCCCTAGAATAATTAGAAGAGTTGCCTTTTCCACTCGCCTCTCCATGGTCCTCAATAATGAAAATTTCTTTATTCTACAGTTAATTAGAACCCTCCACTCTTTTCCCCTTTGTCTACTCCTGGCCCTTTCTCAAACCCTGTTTTTATAAATGCACAGGGTCCATGATTGAGAAAAAAAAATCAAAGGGAAGCCTAGTGATAATTACTTTGTCTAAGATTCAAAGGGAGACACAGTCACTTTTTGATCAAGGATGTATACTTAGGCCAAAATCTTCTTTGAGTCTTTGTTTCTACTTTGGCCTAGGCTGGGGGAGGAGAAAGACTGTTCTCAGGATATACCCTGAGATGTAACCCTAATATATATTTATGAAGCACCTAATATAGCACCTAACACATAATATGTAAAGAATAATGGGTATCTATTGTTAAAAATAATAGTGATCATGATGAAGTTAATACAGCTTGGGCTATATATGCTGCCATAATATGGGATAGGCTGTACATAGTGAAATAATCTAGGACAGACCATGCATGGTCAAATAATGTGGGGAAGACTACACCTCATTCAGGAATTTAGGGAAGGCTATCATGACAGCCCTTTCTATTACTTCCTGGTGGTCTTACTTGGAGATGTGGGTTTGGATAAAGAGGATGAGCTTACCAAATGCAAGAGGGTCTTTTTTTTTTTTTTTTTTTTTTTGGTCAAGGTATATTCTCCAGGACAGCCCATGTGGCCCACCAGTGACCCTGAATCTAGATTCTCTTCACATGCTCTCTTCAATAAGCAGGGGATCTGTGAGTTATTTTCTTTTTTTTTTTTTAATTTTTTTTTTTTTTTGGAGACGGAATCTCGCTCTGTCGCCCAGGCTGGAGTGCAGTGGCCGGATCTCAGCTCGCTGCAAGCTCCGCCTCCGGGGTTTAGGCCATTCTCCTGCCTCAGCCTCCTGAGTAGCTGGGACTACAGGCGCCCGCCACCTCACCCGGCTAGTTTTTGTATTTTTTAGTAGAGACGGGGTTCCACCGTGTTAGCCAGGATGGTCTAGATCTCCTGACCTCGTGATCTGCCCTTCTCGGCCTCCCAAAGTGCTGGGATTACAGGCTTGAGCCACCGCGCCCGGGTGAGTTATTTTCAATGTTTCAAATACCTAATAGAGAACACATATTACCTACTCTCAGTTTATATCTGCATACCAAATTAAACTGAAATCCAACAATTCTTCACTCTAGCTCTTGCTGATCTGTGGTAATTATGCAGTCACATGTGTCTTCATGGTTCAAAAATTCTTAATACATATGGTTTGAGAGATATTTTACAAAAGCACAGGGTCCATGATTAATATAGTTTGGATGTGTGTCCATGCCCAAATCTCATATTAAAATGCAGTCTCCAACATTGGAGATTGGGCCTGCGGGGAGGCGATTGGATCATGAGGGAAGATTTCTCATGAATGGTTTAGCACAGTCCCTCTTGGTGGTATCCTCGTGGTAGTGAGTGAGTTCTCTCAAGATCTAGTCATTAAGTGTGTAGCACCTCCCTCCTCGCTCTTATGCTCCTGCTCTGACCACGGATGTGCCTGCTCTCCCTTTTGCCTTTCAGCATGATTGCAAATTTCCTGAGGCCTCTTCACAATCCGAGCAGATCCCAGTATCATGCTTCCTGTACAGCCTGCAGAAGCATGAGCTAGTTAAACTCCTTTTCTTTATTAATTACCCATTCTCAGGTATTTCTTTATAGCAGTGTGAGAATGGACTAATACAATGATCTAGAAAAGGAAATAAAAGAGAATTATAGCGGTAAAATTTGGAGAATTACCGATTTGTTCATTCCCTCATTCATTCCACAAAAACTTAGCACCACTACTGGGTGCCAGGCACTTTTCCCAGCACTGGGGACACAAATATGAATACAGCAAAGGGTTATTCTAACAATAAGCTTGGAGTCAGCTTTTTTAGAAAAAAAAAATGACTCTCATTAGTGTACCTTAGAATCATTCAGCATTATCCATATTTGCCAAAGCTGAGACTGCCTTGGGTTTATCTCTGAAGAGAAAAGAAAAAAATTCATTGAAAAAGATGTGTCAATAGTTGTTCTTTTCAGGCAGTATTAAGAAGTATTAAGATTGAGTATTAAGAAAATACACAAGCGCTAACTCTCCATTAAGTAAGCCACTCATTGTCTGGGTGGAGAGTTAGCCCTTGTTTATTATCAATAAAATTACCTCCAAAAGAAACTCAGCCCAGTAGAAACAGCTAACTTTATTTGATAAAATAATGAAAGAATTGTCAGAAATTATTATGGATGTGTATTGTCCCTGCTTCTGTATTTCTGCACCTCACAGCTGCATTAATATGGTTACTCTAATAAAAGAAACAAATGTTGGTTGGGAGAGCAAGGCTACAAAAGCCACACAGACAATTGCATAATTAGCCTTCAACTATATATTGTACCTTGTGGAAAGCAGTCATGAACCTATAGGAATCTATTAATACAATGGAGATCAGCAAATCCCACAGGTTTGCAAAACCCACCCTTTTCTCCTGTGCTTTTTCTTCTCTTCTTTGATCAAAGGAGTGTGACAAGTACTTAGACATGAACATTTTAAAATACCTTTTATCATTTCAATTAATCTGCCTAAATGAAGGAGCAAGTTTTCCACTTTTCAGAAATTTAATGCCTATAGTTACTGCTCTAAAGTGGCAAAACACAAGCGGACATTAAACTGCTGCTGCTTTACACAGCATAAAAAGGCATTTTGGCCGGGTGCGGTGGCTCACACCTGTAATCCCAGCACTTTGGGAGGCTGAGATGGGCGGATCACGAGGTCAGGAGATCGAGACCACCCTGGCTAACACGGTGAAACCCCGTCTCTACTAAAATACAAAATTATCCGGGCGTGGTGGCGGGCGCCTGTAGTCCCAGCTACACGGGAGGCTGAGGCAGGAGAATGGCGGGAACCCGGGAGAAGAGCTTGCAGTGAGCTGAGATCCGGCCACTGCACTCCAGCCTGGGCGACAGAGCAGACTCAGTCTCAAAAAAAAAAAAAAAAGGCATTTTGATAGATTCCTAGTCTTCCCCAGTTCACTATGCCATTGCATTCCCCAAAGAGCTGAGTATGAGTTAGAATGCTTCCAACTACCACTATTACAAAACCCTATCAACAGCGGCTTCAATATTAAAGGCAGTCATTCACCTTTGATGACGAGAAGTCTGGGGGCACATGGGTCCAAGGTTGACTCAGTAGCAGTTGTTGGTGCAGCGTCTCTGGTTCTCTTGTCCCTTCCTTCATGGCTAGAGGATGGTGGCAGCATTGTTCTGCCTCAAGTCTCTATAGGTAAGTATCTTACACAGGAAGCAAAATGGTGAATATAAAAAGGTTTTCTTGGTGTGCCTCTTTTCAAGGAGGAAAATCTTTCTCTGACGCATCAATGAATTTAGGGTAATTTTTATTGGCAAGAACTGAACCACCTGTTCATTCTAAGACCAATTGCAGGTAAAGGAAATATCATTTTAATGATATACTTGGACTAGTCATAATTCATTCCTCAGAGCTAGGCACATGACTGCTCAAACAAAATTGGATTGTTAGCAAGGAAGAAAGGCTGGCTGCTGTGTAGGCACTTTAGAATATCTGCTAGAGGACTCTGATGTAAACACAGGTTTTTCCTTAATTATTATAGCTTTACTTCTTTACTAATATGCCACACCATCAGCAACTTATAATTGTACAGTTTTACACTTTTACAAGGGGTTAACATTCAGGTTATCTTATTTGTTCTTCCAAACCACCCAGAGGAGGAAAGTAGAAGTGGATATAATTTTCAGCATTTCACCGATATGCAGAAGTTCCTGGGTAAAGGAACTTGCCCAGGGTTGCACAGCTTAAAAAATATAATCTGGATTTTAATGTCTTCTTATTGCAATCTGATGCTCCTTTTAAAAATATTCACTGTAGTCTTTTGTAGCAATGAAAGTCACTTTGTCTTCTCCCTTGGTTTTGCTTGTGGATAGCAGAGGAAGTCCTTGACTTTCTGTTCACTTCATGCTACAGGAGTGTTATCAAATTAGAAAGAAGGAGGTTTGTAAACCCATAAGAACATGTGCCCTTCATTAATTAATTCAAGAATAATTTATTAAGTATCACCTCTACCAAGTACTGTAGTAAGTTATGGGGATAATAGAAGACAAAAAATTCATGGTTACTAAAACTTAGAATCTGAGAAAGGTGACTGAACATGGAATAATCAATCACATTAAACTCTGAGACATGCTTTGAAGGGGAAGTATAGGATGTGTTGAAAGTACTTAGTCAAAGCATCAAATCCAGTCAATGGGAAAGGTGGTTACAAAAAATTTCCAGAAGAATTGCTATTTAATTGGAAACTCTGAAAGTCACAAAGAGGGAAATGACCAAGTGATCAATATGCAGTAGTTGCTCAATAAATATTTTTGAGTGTCTTTACAAAAACACCTTTATTGAGATATAATTCCCATTGCATACAATTCACCCATTTAAAGTGTATGCTTTAATGGTTTCTAGCATATTCTGAGAGTTGTGTGTGCATGAAAAAAATTGATTTTAGAATATTTGTATTACTTCAGAAAGAAACTACATATTCCCTAGCCATTACCCTGCCAAAATCCTCCTATCTCCACCCCACTAATCTACTTACTGTCTCTATTAATTTGTTTATTCTGGACATTCCATAGAATGAAATTATAAAATATGTAGTTTCTTCATAACCTAATCCTTTTAATTAGCATGTTTTCAAAGTTAATTTGTGTTGAAGCATGCATCAGTACTTTATTCCTTTTTATTGCCAAATACTATTCCATTTTATGGATATAACACATTTTATTTATACACTAATCAGTTGATGGGCATTTGGATTATTCCCATTTGTTTAGCTATTATAAATAATGCTGCTGTGAACATTCATGCATAAGGTTTGTGTGTGTGTGTGTGGACATATGCTTTCACCTACACCTGTAAGTGAAATTACTGCATCAATGTTTAACATTTTGAGAAACTGCTAGACTGTTTTTAAAAGGAACTGAACCATTTTACATTCTCACCAACAATTATGGTGGTTTCATATCCTTACCAACAGTTGCTATTTGTCCTTTGTTTTGATTATAACTATTCTAGTGTGTGTGAAGTGGTATCTCATTATGGTTTTCATTTTAATTTCCTTGGTGGCTAATAAAGTTGAGAATCTTTTCATGTGCTTATTGGTCAGTTGCTTATCTTTTTTGTCCTTCATGGTGGAAAAGTATTTAATCAACACATCAGTACACAAAAACACATAGCTTGTAGCTTATTGATGTGAAAAGTCAGTACAGATCCTTGTTTTTACTTTTAGAAACTCAAAGGATTGGGAATTAAGTTCCTACTTTTTTTTTCTAGATATGTGACGTATATGTTTTCTTGTAAGTAATATTCTACCAAACATTGTAGTAAACCAAAGCAGACACATGACCAGTACACCTATTTACTATCTTCTGCTCATATTGAACTCAATCAGTGGAACACTATTGTGGTAGGAGAGATTTTTATAGGAAGAAGAAATTACAGAGTCTGTACCTACCCCAACAGTGAACCTAACAAACTGGTTTATACAGAAAGGATTTTCTGCAAATATGCACAGACACATTTAACATGCTATAAGAACAGGATACCTTTTAGTCTGTCTCCAACACACAGCATACATTCATTGGTGCCCAGTAAAATAAGAGCAAAGGACAATGTAGGAAGCTTTTTTGCCTTTATAGCACTAAAGACTAAAAAGCACACAGCATATAATACTTTGATCCTTGTCATGAACATTCCAATATGATAACCACTAGGTAAGCTTGAGTATTCATCTATCCATATATATAGTTAAATAATGCTTAAGAGACACTTCTCGAAACAGTGTTACTACATCAGGACCAGAAGAAGACATAGTGACACTATGACTGCAAATGTTAAGACTAGTAGTTGACTTTCACATGTAGTTTTTAGGAAAAGGTCATCTCTTTCATCAGCTGATTCCTAAAGCCAAGACAAGCTGTCATCATAGAAGATTCCGAAATATCAAGACAGGCAGCTGGCTTGAGTAACATGCTAGATAAATATAAAAAAACCCATTGAGACTGAAGGACTGAATTTCTGAACCATGTACAAAAGAGCTGTGAGTATGCAAAAAGATTCATGCAAAGCTGCTGGGACAAAGAGGGCTCCTGATAGTGGGTTAGTCCATGCTGTTAACACACCAACATGTATGCTGGGCCAGGGGCCCTCCAGGTGCAATGCTTGACATGGGCTTTCTTCACAGGGATCTGGCTCGGAAGCATCTGAGAGAGGTTTTTACTTGGGGAGGAGAGGAGTATTAGGGTTACTAAACACTTCAGGAGGCGTACTAAGGTTAATGAATACAAAGAAGGTGTTTCAGGAGAAATATGTCCAGGAGGGTTAGGTAATTTTGGTTTTGACCCATCAATACATAACATGAGGGAATAGTTGCAGAACACAGTAAGTCTTTCCAAAATATATTCTTATGTCATTATTAGCTGAGCCTATTGGCCTTTTGGGCTAGTGACATCCGGAATGATCTCATTCATTGGCTGGAGGTAAGACCTAGTGCTTCAGATCGTTCTGGGAAGCTAACATAGAAGATGATTTACACAATGAAGTCACCACTAAACCACTGCTTAAGCCCAATCTCAGCCTTGGTTTTCTTCTTTGTAGTCCAGAAATCGTTCTCTAAATGCTATCAAACCTGTAAATGTGAACAGTATGTCAAATATGTCACCAACCACTTCATCTTTATGGTGCTGTAATGTCGTAAAGGCTGCCATGTTAAATCCAAGCATCTGCCCCAGCAGCTGGTCTTTAATATACTTTTCTACCAAAGAACTATATTCACTAAAAGTAGGCATGTAGGTGAGTTTATTCTTTAATGTGTCTTCAAATTCCTGACAGTATTTTTCCAAGAAATTTCTCTGTAATAACTGCAACTTGTTATCCAGCATAATGTAGTATCCAGCTACAGCATAAAATTGTTCACCAGAGATGGAGGAGAAAGACAGTAAGAAGTTCTCTTCCTCTAAAGTGTTCATCCTCCCTCTGGAGCAGGCCTTTTGGTCTTCTATCCCGCCAGCGACCCAACAGACGGCTCTGTGTGTTGCTGCGGCTGCCTCTGTACAACCCGGCTTTGGATGACTGTCTATCAAATTCTTTGCCATTTTTAAATTGGGCTATTTATCTTTTTATTATATACTCGTAAGAATTCTTTATTCTTGGTGTAAGTCCCTCATCACTTACATTATTTACACAAAATTTCTACTACGTTGAATTCTTTTTACCTTCTTACTGGTGTCATTTGAAGCAAAATTAAAAAAGGTTTCAGCCAGGCATGGTGGCTCACGCCTTTAATCCCAGCACTTTGGGAGGCTGAGGCCAATAGCTCACCTGAGGTCAGAAGTTCAAGACCAACCTGACCTACATGGTGAAACCCCGTCACTAATAAAAGCACAAAATTAGCCAGGCTTGGTGGTGGGTTCCTGTAGTCCCAGCTACTCGGGAGGCTGAGGCAGGAGAATCACTTGAACCCGAGAGGCAGAGGTTGCAGTGAGCTGAGAGTGTGCCATTGCACCCCAGCCTGGGCAACAAGAGCAAAACTCTATCTTAAGGGGGAAAAAAAAGTTTTCAATTTTGATGATGCCTGGTCATTTGTTTTTGTTGACAGTGATGCTTGTGTTTTGTGTCAGATATTTTAAAAAATTGCGTAATTCAGGATCATGAAGATTTTCTTTTAAGGTTTTATAGTTATTTTTATTGCTTCTCAGATTCTATAGTTTTGTTATAACTCTGAACACTTAGGACTTTGATTACATTTTGAGCTAATTTTTGTATATGATGTCAATTGAATGGTTGAGATTCTACTTCCAGTAAGTGTGGGACTCTGCTCTTTATATCAACATCAGCCTCACTTGGGAATCTTTTTCACAATGCAAATACTCAGGTCCCCATCCCAAATCTCTCAATCATAACCTTTGAGGGTATAGCAGAGAATCTGCATTTTCACAAGTTCACAGGTAGTTCTTATATACTCTCAAATTTGAAAGGGGTTGCCTTAGAAAGTTGCAAAAAACTTTACCATTCATTCCTACTAACCAACTTCCTCTCCAGCTCTACCATGGGAAAGTACCACTTTAGTGGTAACTGGCAGAACATCTTTTATTTTAAAATGGTAGATAGTAACCCTCAACATTCAACAAAGGGTGACTCAACATCTCTGACTATTTCAAACCAGAAGATCATCTTGTCCAACTACGCTTTTAATGTTTTATATTAAAATTATTATTCATCCAGAGTCTGTATTTTCACATGGTTTGAACACTGGCTTAAATTTATGTTCAAGTAAAACCTTTCTGTGGACTAACAAAAGTCCATAGACTCTAATTTTGTGGGCTCTGACTTATGACACACATACACACACAAACACACAAGTTTTGTTTTTTAGGTTTTGTTTGTTTGTTTTTTTTTTTTGAGATGGTATCTTGCTCAGTTGCCCAGGCTGCAGGGCAGTGGGGCAATCTCGGCTCACTGCAAGCTCCGCCTCCCAGGTTCACGCCATTCTCCTGCCTCAGCCTCCCAAGTAGCTAGAACTACAGGTGCCTGCCACCACGCCTGGCTAATTTTTTTTTTTTTTTGTATTTTTAGTAGAGATGGGGTTTCACCATGTTAGCCAGGATGGTCTTGATCTTCTGACCTCATGATCCGCCCACCTCAGCCTCCCAAAATGCTGTGATAACGGGCATGAGCCACCGCGTCCGGCCTGTTTTTTGGATTTTTTTTGAGATGGAGTCTTGCTCTGTCTCCCAGGCAGGAGTGCAGTGAAAGTGGCATAATCTCAGCTCACTACAACCTCTGCCTCCTGGGTTCAAGTGATTCTCCTTCCTCAGCCTCCTGAATAGCTGGAATTACAGGTGTGCACCACGACGCCAAGCTAATTTTTGTATTTTTAGTAGAGATGGGGTTTCACTATATTGGTCAGGCTGGTCTCGAACTCCTGACCTTGTGATCCACCAGCCTTGACTTCCCAAAGTGCTGGGATTACAGGCATGAGCCACCGCACCTGGCCACACATTAGTTTTTTAAAATTGCCATTTAAATATATTAGGACATGAACAAATAAAAAATTACATTTCTGGGTGAAATGTTTGTTCTGAGGAAAAACAGTTATTTTATAAATTGTCTTTAGCTTGAAAACTGAGAAGACATAGTAATACAATATACATAGTTCTAGGCTTATCATAGTTTACTGATGTATTCTGTAATGTGGTTAGCTATGTATTCCAGTTTTTTCAGATACATTTTGATGCGGCAAGCATCTCAGCAGTAAATAGAATATAAGGAAGACAATTTCAGAGTATGCAATTTTGATCACATGCTTTTAAAGGAGGAAGACAGTCAACCTATTAAAGAAAACTCAACTTATGCATGAATTCTAAGATACATAGGTTTATTTGAATAAGAGATTAAAAACACCCTATACCCTGAACACATGTATCATTTGGTAACTCTTAAAATAATTATTTGAAACTAGATAGTATTGAATATTGTCCTTTTTATCTATGTCCATTACATACAAACACCCACACACATTCACACACAAGCATTAAAAATAAGTCATTCAAACCACCCCAGTCTCCTATATATCTAGAATCTATTCTATCCTGGTCCATCATATAATTCTACAAAAGGACTGAATCACCAGATCACTGCTTATAAGTAGGTTTCGTCTCATGGTTGGAGCTTTTGTACATACAGATTATTATAATTTCAGGTTAAGCAAAAGCTCTATGTTGGTTTGTATTCATGTCACGTCCTTTGCAAAATGTCAACTCTTCTCTATTTTTTAAAGAGAAAGGCAAATTATTATTGCACAGATGGAAACATTTCTGGCCTACATGGGAATGACTTCCCTTCCCATTGCCAAGGATAAACAGTACAAGTACAGTTGTTCCTGCCAGGTGGAACTTTCATCTCAAAGAAGTTTTGATGCATAAGATTTATATTTATGACATAAACATTTGTAGCTCTCCATGGAGATGAGAAGTGTTTAAGGACTTAAACTCTGTAGCCACATAGACCTGCGTTCAAATACTGCTTCTACCAGCTACTAGCTATGCAGCTCTGGACACGTCACAATTCTAAGTCTCAGTCACTTCCTTTCTGAAACTGAAGGAGAGTGGATACCTACCTCCTTGTCCTTAATGGAAGACAAATAAATTCATGCATTCCAAACAATCCAGTTAAATCCATGAACCCATTCTATAATTTCAAGGTTACTTATAAAAGAGCTAAAGGTGATGACCTAAAGAGTACCACATTTTAAATGAAACCTTTGCAAAGAATGTACTCATCCCTTCTAATGACTATCACTTGCTTTTATGATCCTAAGTAATATGGGTTAGTAATTAATTTTCTATTTGAGCCATTTTATAGATTTCTCTAAGCTTCATTCATTCATAAATTTATTTTATTTATTCATATAAACCCAATCTCAAATATCCATAGAATTTGTAACTCCAACTGCACAGTTCACTTCATAGCTCTCAACTGATTTATATTTTCCAATGTCTAACTTTCAGAGAGTGTTAACTTGACAGATGAGAAATATTTTTGTCTTTTCCTTCCCTCATGGATCTTGCTGAGAGAAACACCTAGAAAGCCCATGAGAATGGAAGGGAGAGAAGCTCTTTATTGTGGTTTGCCCAATGACTGCTGTTTTTAACATGCCAGTTCCTATGGGCAAAACACTGAAAGAAAATTGCACTTAAAAAGTAGTGTTCCATGCGATCTGCAGAAAAGTTTGGAAATTCACTTGGGTTTCTCAGGAAATTAAAAGCAGGAAAATTGTACCAAAAGATTAAGACAATTTTTAGATTATAAACACTTTCTGGGCAAGGATTCAAACCAATTCAAATAAGCAGCATAGAGGAGAACAAGGGAGGATTCAAGGACGACTGGGTACCACAAAATTGCAGGGTTAGGTTAATTGGTATGGGTGGGAAGGCTTTCTATCAGGTTTAAGCAGTGAGCGTGTCTAAATAATGCTGAGAAAATTGAGTTAGAAAGTGTACACACAACACTTCGGAACCATGATGATTGCATTTCTGCTTAAACCAGAGATTGAGCTAACGGAAATCTTTTTTCTGTTTATTCATATGTGCAAGAGAGAAAGGACATCTAGAATTAAATCTGAAGGCAAGCTCATGAGCTGAGTTCGTTGTCTGCAACTCTAATACAATGATCCTGGTTGCAGATCTTTTAAAAAGTGCTTTTCTTACTTAGCTTCTCACTTACGTCAAATAAAATTTAAACAGTGAAAGTGCATAAGCTCAATTGCAGGAGATTGGGGAAGCAAGCATAATCAGTTTTCTACAATTTTGTATATGATCATCATGGCAGTCAAAGTTGATGTTACATGTATTTCTGTGTAGTTTTCATTCAGTCTTTTGAAAGAGTACATATTTGCTAAATCCAAGCTTTAAACCTGATGGTTTTTTATTTGTGAAAAAATTGGACAACCTTGCTTGGCAAAGAGAATGTTGGACTATTTGCATATAATAGTTCTAATGCTATTAAAAAACGAGATTGAAAGAGAGGGGTGATTCAGATAATCAGTTAATGTTTGTAAACCTAACAACAATATGCATTTTCATGCCATTCCTTCATACATAAAATTACTTTCCCCAAATATCTGGCATTGTTATAAGTAGTCAATATCATTCTTTAAAACTTATAGTACATCACTCTTGAGTGTTTAGTTTCCTCATTGAAAGCAACTGAAACAATCTCTTAATACCATGAGGAAAAAAATGAATTTAATAAAAAGTTTTAGGAATTCACAGAGTAGACTAAAGGCTGGAGAATCAGACTTGCAAGGTATAAGGAGGCCAGGAGAGGTAGAGGAAAAGCTTGATTGAGGCTTGCAATCAGGGAGCTCAGTACCATATTTAAGAATACAACAGGCCAGGTGTGGTGGCTCACACCTGTAATCCTAGCAGCTTGGGACGCCGAGGCGGGCAAATCACGAGGTCAGGCGTTCAAGGCCAGCCTGGCCAAGATGATGAAACCCCCATCTGTACTAAAAATAAAAATTAGCTGGGCGCAGTGGCTCACACATGTAATCCCAGCACTTTGGGAGGCTGAAGTGGGTGGATCACAAGGTCAAGAGATCGAGACCATCATGGCCAACATGGTGAAAACCCATCTCTACAAAAATTCAAAAATTAGCCAGGTGTGGTGGTGGGCACCTGCAGTCCCCGCTACTCAGGAGGCTGAGGCAGGAGAATCGCTTGAACCTGGGAGGCAGAGGTTGCAATGAGCCAAGATCACGCCACTGCACTCCAGCCTGGCAACAGAGCGAGCCTCTGTCTCAAAAAAAAAAAAAAATCAAGTAAAAAAGAGTAGATTTGGACCCTGTGATTGGTGCATGTATGTCCATATGGCTGTTAATTAAATGGACAGAATAGGATTCTATAGCTCTTGTTTCTCTAGCTTCTATAGAGGGATATGAAGAATTGTATATTTTCAATGAAGAATTGCCCTCCAAGGAGGAAAGACGTTGAATGCCTCACGAGCGCGTGCGCGCGCGCACACACACACACACACACACACACACACACAATCTCTCTCTCTCTTTCTCTCTGTTTTATGCAAATACACTCTAGTGCTCAAAAAATGCTTTTTTAGTTTATAGCATTTGAGTCAGGTAAGATTAAACGAACCTAGTGTAGCAATACGGTTATCTGTAATGACTTGCTAATAAAGGTTTGCTAGAGCTAGTCACAGCTTACAAAGAAAGTTCCAGAATATGTATTCTAGAAAAGTATACATGTTTTTATTGCTATATAATGGCCATACATATTTGGGGGTATATGTAATATTTTGATACCTGTATACAATGTGTAATGATCAAATCAGAGTAATTGGGACAGCTGTCAACTTAAACTGTTGCCTTTTCTTTGTGTTGGAAACATTAAAAGTCTTCTTTTCGAGCTATTTTGAAATAAACAAATTATTGTTAACTATAATTTCCCTAGTGTACTATCTGTATTCTATGAATTTAAAATTGGCACAAAGTAAATAGTGTTTCTGGTAAAAGTTTCCTTTGAAGATATTGGGGAAGAATCATGATTCACCAAGATGTCATGGTTTAAGAACCTTTTTTTAGAGATGGAGTCTCACTTTATTGTCCAAGCTGAAGTGTAGTGTTGCAATCATAGGTCACTGAAATCTCAAATTCCTGGGCTCAAGCAATCCTCCCATCTCAGTCTCTTGAGTAGCTGGAACCACAGGTGTGTGCCACCATGCCCAGGTATTTTTAAATTTTTTTTGGAGAAAGCGGGTTTCACCATGTTATCTAGGCTGGTCTTGAACTCCTGGACTCAAGCAATCTGCCTGCCTCAGCCTCCTAAAGTGTTGGGATTACAGCTGTGAGCCACTGTACACAGTCAAAAATTTCTGAATATTAACAAATACTAACTTTAACTATATATATATATATACATAAAATAATAAACCAGGTATAAATCAAGGGAATCATCTCAGTTAGACCTGCTATCCAGATTCAGAACCAGGGTTGGATTTAAGGCATAATAGAGAGTATAAGGGTGTATTTTGAGTAACTTGACTATTTAACTCTTTACTATGGTTTGACTGTTTGAATGTGCCCCCTACAAAATTTATGTTGAAACTTAGTACTCATTGTGTTGGTATTAAGAGTTAGGGTTTTTTGAGAAGTGATTAAGTCATGAGGTCCCTGCCCTTATGAATGAAGGAGCTGGAGGAAACTAGCTTAGGTGCTTTTGCTCTTTTGCTCCTCTGCCATGTGACGACACAGCATTCAAGGTACCATCTTGAAAGCAGATATCTGGCTCTCACCAGACACTGACCCTGCTGGTACTTTCATCTTACATTTTCCAATCTCCAGAACTGTGAAAAATAAATTTCTATTATTTACAGATTATTCAGCTACATGTATTTTGTTTTAACAGCCCAAAACTGATTAAGACATTTCTCTATCTAATATCTTAAAATAAAAAAGTAGTAGTATCAGTGGACAAAAAATATTGGTGCATGACTTTTATGTTCTTTCTCTTTTCATTTAATTTTCTTAGAGTTTTAATTGTTTTCTAAGAGGTGTCTACTTCAAATTTTTCAAGTTTTTGGAGACTTCGCCACAATTAGATATATGGACAATCTTAGCGCCGTGTGATTTGTGCCAAAAGAGAGTAAGAAAGTGAGGAATAAACAATACATTGTGCAACCAAATGAATGATTTATTGTCATTATTCTTTGAAGAGATGAGGACTCATTGTGAGCTGTCATTATGAGGCCCAGGCTGGTCTTGAACTCACGGACTCAAGCAACCCTCTCGCCTCAGCCTCCCAAAATGTGGGATTATAAGCGTGAGTCACTGTGTCCAGCCCCAAATGAATCATTTAGGCTAAGGACATGTTTATAGTTTGGCTTTTTCTTGTTATTTCTGTTGCTGTTCTTCAAAACTACTTTTGAGGCTTGCCTAAGAGCATAAGGAGTTGAATTTTAATCTTCTAAATGAAAAACTCCATGTTTCATTAAAGAAAAAATATGCAGATTTTTTTCTGAATTACTGTGACTATGAATTTATTTCACTGGAATGCAATTTAAAACCATTACACTAATTTCTTATGCAAATATATCAAAATTGACAATTTTTATTTTGTTTATAACTCATTGAACACTTAGTCATGTAAATGGGGAAAAGTGACTTGCTATCAAAACAAAAATAAAGTAGGAATTAAACTGGCAATTGCCAAAAGCATAGTTAAATTATTTCAAAGGAAAATCCCTGGATGAGTGGCAGAAATCCATTAGGACAAGCAAAGTTGTAGTCCATTCTCGGAGAATCTGAGCCAGGGGTTGCAGTAAATCGGGTTCCTTGTGAAGGTTCATGGCCTCCTGCAAAGTCTTCACTAGCACTTTGGATACTGTTTGTACTACTCAGTGTTCTTGGTTGCAAACAACGAAAGAAGACTTTGGCTGATTAAACAGACAATGAGTTTGTTAAAAGAATATTGGGAGTTTGTCTAATTGTTGAGGTCCTGGAAAACAAAACTCAAAGTTAGCAGCCAGAAATTATGTTCAAAATTGGATAATAAATTGGCTCATTGGTAAAACTGAAGGTTTTGCTTGGTCCTATAATTTTCAGATACTGCTACTGTTGCTATAAAGACAAAGTGATCCATTATTACCACCCTCACTTTTTAAGTTACTGGTTTTGATGCACTTACCAGACTGTGGCTAGGTCAAATGCCTCTGTCACAGCACTGTAGCGCTAATGGTGGAAGACAGATAGTCATAAGATGAGGAATTGCAGAAACACAAAAAAGAGCTTCAGTATTCTAAAAGTGGGAATGTAGAATTCATTCTTTATTTTCTGTAGGGAGTTCATAAAAACCCCACAAATTACACTCTAATATAACCATATGTAAAGCTTATTTTAAAGGATATTTCAAAAGAGCCTCCAAAATATTTTCCCTCATCAGCATTTCCCATTAGTTAATGTAACCATCTTAAAAATATATATTAAGGCCAGGTGCGATGGCTCAAACCTGTAATCCCAGCACTTTGGGAGGCCGAGGTGGGCGGATCACCTGAGGTTGGGCGTTTGAGGACAGCCTGGCCAACATGGCAAAACCTCGTCTCTACTAAAAATACGAAAATTAGCCAGGCGTGGTGGCATATGCCTGTAATCCCAGCTCACTCGGGACACTGAGCCAGGAGAGTTTTCTGGGAATATAGGGAGCTTGCTTTCTTTGATAGTTATAAAAGATTCTCTCTCTCTCTCTCTGTCTATATATATATATGTCTCTCTCTCACATTGGGAAGAAGGATGCTAATAAGCTCCTATCACCATAAATCTTAAGTAAAATTTTTTCCTGGTTGACAGAATGGAACATGGAAAGATGATTACATTTTTGAAGGATGGAGGAATGTGGAAGGGCAAAACTCTAGGGAGTAACTTTATTACTATCCCCTGAATTTTCAGTCAAATACTAATCCAGGTGATATTGTGAAAGAACTTTGCAGAAGACATTTTGGAATATTAATCAACTCCCTTTAACATAAGGAGATTGTGATGGTGAGCCCAGTGTAATCTTGAGTCATTAAAAGCAGAAGTGGGAAGCAGAAGTGTCAGAGAGATGTAGAAGAGAGAAGCAAGAGGAGAAATGAGGCTAACAGGGAGGTCAGAGAGATGCAAAGCATGAAAACCAACTGTGCTGTTGGCTTTGAAGATGGAGTGAAGAAAACCGTGAGCCAAGGATGGGCATTTCAACATCCAGAAGTTGAGAATGACCCACTTCACCCACTGCTACCAGTCAGCAAGAAAATGAGAACCTCAGACATACAATTGTAAAGATCTGAATTTGGCTAACAACCTGAATAACCTTGAAAACAAATTTTTCCCGGAGATGCCAGAAAGTAACACAGTAACATGTTGATTCTGGCTTTGCGAAACCTGACACAGAAAACTAGCTGAGCCCGGGAATGCTTAGATATCTAACCCACAGAATTCTCATATAATAAATTTCTGTGGTTTAAGTCACTCTGTTTGTAGTAATTTGTTTTGGTAGCAATAGAAAAATAATAAAAGGACCGAAGTGGCTGAGATGTGGAATAAAAGCTGGTCTTTTAACAAGTGAGCCATATAGATAAGACAACATACCAGCACCAAGTGCCTTGGGTATAGATATTCAGAGATGGGAAGTAGAATTTGGAAGGAAGAGGAAAAATACTGTGAAAAGCAATCTGAAGACTATTGAAGACATATTTGATCTTCATTCCTGCTCTTGGGTTTCCACCCTGAATATGCCCCTTTTTGTAGAATATTACCATCATTTACAGATCAAAAGATCTTTGGTTTAAATCTGCAAGAATGACCAATAAAAATGGAGGAAAATTTAGAATTTCTACAGATTGATGCAGAGAGCAAAATATATTTCCTTGATCCACAGACCCCACAATGTTGTCAGAATCCTTTTCAGTATTTTCCTGAGTGAATATGTGGGTGTAGTCATAAAGTATGCCAATACTAGGTACTGGATACTTACATAGAAAGTAATCCTTCATTTCCCAAACACTGAATGTATTTTTTAAACAATGACAATATTTGCTCTTGTTTATGCTTCTATAATTATAAACATTTGAGTAGGTTTTACCTTTAAAATAGAAAATAAAAAGTAACAGATGGGTTGAGTTATTTCCAAATAGACATTTGTTTTAATTACCTGTGATAAGAAGATAAAGACTTTTGGTCCAATGAATGTAACACTGTTAAAAGTTTGTTGTCAGACTTTGATATATGACCAAATTGAGAATTTTGGAATGTTGGGAGACAATCAGATTAGGATACCTCTGACATCCTGGAATTGACAACAACTGAGCAATTTTGGAGGTAATGAGAGAGAAGCAAAGTACCGCAGCTAGAAGTAGCTGGAAGCAGGAGTAGAATGTTCCGTGAGCTAGAGGTAGGATTAGAATACCACGTTGTGCACATGTACCGTAGTACTTAAAGTATGTGTGTGTGTGTGTGTGTGTGTGTATGAATATCATGTATTTTTATTCATATTGTCTTTTGACCAATCACCTGAGGCTGAATTTCAAGTGCAGCAAAACACTAAAAAGGTCACTTAAAATTGACAAATTAGGAACAATTTATATTAAAACAGAATGAACAATAAAATATTCCTCTATATCAACCAGGACTCTGTGCTATAATCATTAAAAATGGTAATTTAAAATAACTTTTAAAATAAAATAACTTTATTGGCTTACATAATTTGAAAGTCTGTGGGTAAATATGGCCTTGTCACTGGCTCTAAGACATCACTGGGGACCCTCTGAGTTGTCAGCCACATCTTAAGGCTTGTTTCTATCATAATAGAAAAAATGAATGTCCCAATCCTAGTTGTCAAACAAATCATATCACACTACCCAAAAAGAGAGATAGAAACGGCTTCTCGATAGCTTTTTTTTTTTTTTTTTTTTTTTTTTTTTTTTTTTTTTTAACTATCAAAGAAAGAAAGCTCCCTATATCCCCAAAAAAACACCTACCCTTTCTGCTTTGGCCTCAAGTCAGTCACATGCCTTATTTCTTACCCAATCCCAATTACAGGAAATTGTCATATGCTGACTGACTTAGGCCTAGGTTAGTTGAATTAATAGAACCCACAACTGGGAGATAGAGTCCATCTCTACCAAACATATGGCTTCACAAAATAATTGTTGGGGTAACTATCTTAATGCCCACTATGATCTCCATCTGAAAATCTCAGACTTCTTCCTTGATTCCTTAGAAAAGATTAGCTCCCATAATAATTTGCATATCTCTCATGATAAGAATTTTTGCACTTTGTAGATTTTCTACGTCTACTGCTGAATTTTTATCTAAAATTTTATAGTGAAAATTATCAAACATACAGATAAATTGAAAGAATTATAGATTGAATATTTTATATTTACTCTCCACCTAGATTCCACAATTATCATTTTGCTATATTTGCATTATCACATATCTATCTATATGTGTATCTATCCATTAATCAAATTTACTATATTCTGCTGGATTCTAGTCTGTTTGAAGGAAAGAGAACTTCTGTATTGTTCAATGTTGTATCCTCTGCATACTAGCATAATATCTGACATATAGAAAGATCTCAATAAACATTAGGGAAGGAAGAGAAGGAGATAAGGAAGGACAGAGTCAGGGAGGTAAAGATCGCTTTTTTGTGTGTGAAATAAGGGTTTATTTTCAGCTTAACCAGAACAACATGTACCACGATAGGTCACGCTCAATTTAAGAGGTCACTAAGCAATATTGTATGTTAAAGTCAACATGAATTTTAGACCATGTCTTTGAAAATGAGTACAAAATTAGGGATATTAATGTTTTTTCAGTAGTTGGGTACATGATCAGAAATCCACATACACATTCATATCTATTTTCCTTTAGCCAGACATCATTCAAAACATAGTTTATGAAATAATTTTGGTGGAATTAAACTTGAAATGTTCATAATTGTGTAATTAATTATAATCAACTTTGATTACATTTGCTAATTAATGCAAGTTCATAAGCATGGCACTTTGTGCAGTGACTCGCAGCAGTAGGTGTGAGAAGGATGGTGGTTTGAGTATGATAATGCATTCGAGAATTCTTCTTTATGGTTTCTTCTAAAAACCTCTAACAGGCAGCTTCTAAAGGTCAGTAAGGTCACATTTGTCCTTTCATATCCAGACTGTTGGCAAAGGTTAAGGGTTCATTTGGCAATCAACTGCAGTGTCAGTTCAAGTGCTGCTAAAGCCATCTGTGAAGTGATTGTGTCAGCAGGATAACAGAAGGACACTACACCTACCTGCTAGAACAGAGAGGTGATCTGCCAATAGCATTTAAGGAGAACAACATTTAACCTAGGCAACTACTGCAGGAATCATTTCAGAGCCCCTTTAAAATAGAAAAAAATATCAATAACTTTGCAGTTGGAATTGGGACATCTGCTTCTACAGGCTCAGAGATACCATGATTCTCAACATACAGAAGGTCGATGTGTCTAATTTTATCCCTTTTTTATTTCTCAAGTGGATGGCAAACTCAGGAAGCAAGCCTTATACAAGTTAAATACTTTTTTTTAATTTCAAAAAAGACATTTCTGTTGGGAAAGTAAAAATTCGTTTATGTTTATGATTTAAAATTGTCTTTCTGTTGTGAAATATATTTTAGTGATTAATGCAAACAACAAATATTTGCAGTTTTGTGTGTGCGTCATGTGTTCCTATTGGTCACACATAAGCAGTCTTTTGTATTCTTTGTCAATAAACCTGAGTAGCACAGAAAATTTTATTATCCCCATTTAATTGATGAGAACATTGACAATGAGAGGAAAAGAAACTGATAGGCCTTTAGGACCAGGTCTACTGCCTCATAACTTCATCGTATTGCCTTATCTCTTGACAACTATCTTCTTGCCTTATGAAGAAGCTATGTCTTTTCAGTCAATAATGCTATATTTTCACAATGAAAAGAATCTATAGAATTTTTGGAGCCAATGAGAGAATAAGTGTATATGTTTACCTATATTATGTTGGGTTTGTGTAGTGATTTGCAGGACTAAGGCTAAGAATCTATTTTATGCAACTGCCACCCTTTTTTTCCTTAAGTGCCTTCCAACAAAGAGAGTCGAATTTCCATATGAAGGTGATTTTTAATCAGAAATAAGCAATCTCAATTTTGTATATGTGTTGCACCTTGGTGAATATTTCTTTCATTTGGGCCAAATTACACTAACAAGACTCTTTCTGGTCCAAGTGCCAGAAACCCACTTACAAGGCTTACACAAAACAGGACTTTTATAGCCTCGGGAAATAAAAATCTACCTGGGAAAGTCTAAGCTTCTGACAGAGCTGAGTCCAGGTGCTCAAATGATGTTTTCAGGACTTTCTCCTTCCTTTGTTTGAGTCTGCTTCCTTTTAGGGTGACATTAGTCTCTGGCAAGCCTTCCTTTAAGGTAGAAGAAGGATTAGTAGCAGATCCAGACTCACATCCTATTCACTTAGCAGTACTCGTTCTTTTTTTGCGTGAACATACATTTGTTTATAAATAAAAATAATACATACTTATGGTGTACAGCATGATGTTTTGAAATATGTATATGTTATAAAATGATAACCATAATCAATCTAACACATCCATTGCCTTACATAGTTACCATTGTGCATTTGTGCATGTGTGATGAGAACACCTAATGTCTATATTCTTAGCAAATTTCTAGTATATAATATATTATTATTAACTGTAGTCACCATATTTAAATTAGATTTCCAGAACTTATTCGTCTTATAATTAAAAATATGTTTTCTGTAACCAACATCCCATTTCCCTCATGCTTTGACCCTTGATAACTACAATTCTACTCTATTTCTGCGAGTTCAACTTTTTTAGACTCTACAAGCAATATTTGTCTTTCTATATCTGGCTTATTTCACTTAACATCATGCCCTCCAGGTTTATCCATATTGCAAATAGCAGAATTTCCTTCTCTTTTAAAACTGAATAATATTCCACTGTGTGTGTATATACACAAATGTTGTATAGGTACAATTTCTACATATACAATATACAATCTAAGTATCTCTTAAAGATGAATGGATACATTGTAATATATATTGTAATATATATATTTACTTACAATATATAATTTTCTAATTCATTGGTCTGTTGAGAAACATTTAGATTGTTTCCATATTTTGACTATTGTGAATAATGCTGCAATGAACATAGGAGTGCAGATGTACCTCTAAATAGTGATTTTATTTCCTTTAGATAGACACCTAGAAATGAGATTGCTGCTGGATCATCCAGTAGCTTTTTTTTTTGAGGAGCCTCCATGCTGTTTTCCATAATTTTTACCAATTTACATTTCTACCAACAGTATATAAGGGCTCCCTTTTCTCTACATCCCTACCAGTGCTTGTTATTATTTGCCTTTTTTGATAAAAGCCACCCTAACAGGTATGAGGTATGATTTCCTGTGGTCTTCATTTGAATTCCCAGTGATGATTGAACATCTTTTTATATCTTTTGATCATTTGTATGTTTTCTTCGGCAATATGTCTATTCAGTTCCTTTACCTGTAGTTTAACTGGGTTTTTAGCTTTTTTTTTTTTTGTAATTGAGTTGAATGAGTTTCTTCTGTATTTTGGATATTAACTCCGTATCAGATATATGGCTTGCGAATATTTTCTCTCATTCTGTATGCTGCCTTTTCATTTTGTTGGCTATTTTCTTTGCTATGCAGTAACTTTCTAGTTTGATGTCCCATTTGTCTATTTTTGCTTTTGCTTCTTGTGATTTTTGGCTCATATCTAAAAAATAATTGCCAGGACTAATGCCATGGAGATTATCCCCTATTTTCTTCCAAGTGTTTTACAGTTTAGGCCTTTGTAATGTATTAGGTGTTTAATACATTGTAAGTTGATTTTTGTTTATGATAAAACATAAGGATCCAATTTTATTGTATTTTTGCATGTGGATATTCAGTTTTCTCAACAACATTTATTGAAGTGACTATCTTTCCCCATTGAATATATTTGATGCCTTTATCAACAAGTAGTTGATTATATATGTGTGAGTTTATTTCTAGGCTTTCTATTCTTTTCTATTGACCTATGTGTCTTTTTTATGTCAGTACCATACTGTTTTGATTTCTATAGCTTTGTAATATAATTTGAAGACAGGGTGTGTGATGCCTTCAGCTTTGCTCTTGTTCAAGATTGCTTTAGCTATTTGGAGGCTTTTACAGTTTCATATGCATTTTGGATTGTTTTCTATTTCTATGAAAAAATACCAGTGGCTTCACAGAATTGGAAAAAACTGCTTTAAAGTTCATATGGAACCAAAAAAGAGCCCGCATTGCCAAGACAATCCTAAGTCAAAAGAACAAAGCTGGAGGCATCACGCTACCTGACTTCAAATTATACTACAAGGCTACAGTAACCAA
>NW_016809273.1:3345670-3356463 GCF_001698545.2 Rhinopithecus bieti
AAAGTGAAAAAAAAAAAAGAAAAAGAAAAAATACCGGTGGAATTTTAATAGGTATTTGTAGATTCCTTTGGATAGAATGGACATTTTGACAATATGGATTATTTTGATTCATAAACATGAGACATATTTTCCATTTACTTATGACTTCTTCAATTTATTTCATCAATATTTTTTAATTTTTCAGTGTACATATATTTTGCCTACTTGGATAAATTTATTCCTAAGTATTTTTTTTGATGCTATTGCAAATGAGATTGTTTTCTTAATTTATTTATCCATAGTCTGTTGTTAGTGTATGTAAATACTACTGATTTTTGTGTGCTGATCTTGTATCCTGCAATTTGCCTGAATTTTCTTATTATCTATAAGAGTTTTGTGGTAGAATCTTTTGTGTTTTCTATATATGAACTAATGTTATATGCCCACAGAAATAATTTTGCTTCTTCCTTTTTAATTTGGAGGCCTTTTCTTCCTTTCTCTTTTCTTTCTCTCTTTGCTTTTTGCCTACATGCTTTAGTGAGGACTTTCAGACCTATGTTGAATAGAAAGGATAAGAGTGGGAATACTTGTTTTATTCTTGATCTTAGAGGAGAATTTTCACCTCTTCATCACTGAGTATGATGTTAACTGTGGGCTTGTTATATATAGCATTTATTATACTGAAGAACATTCCTTCTATACCTAGCTATTGAGAGTTCCAATCATGAAAAGGTATTGAGTTTTGTAGAAAGCTTTTTCTAAATTTATGGGGATGATCATATGACTTTTATCCTTAATTATATTAATGTGGTATATTATATTTATTGATCAGCATTCCTTTTTGAAAGAGACTGTCTTCCCTAACTCAGTCCCCTACAGAAGTCCTAGGCTTGAGGACATTGGCCTGCATTGGATCATTTGGCCATATTGAATTAAATAAAATATGTACCTTTGACTGATGATATGTTTAACCCCCAATCTCTGGGCTAGTCTCAGACCCCTTTTTCCACATTATACGTGCATAAGGTGGGGTGGTACTTTAGAATAAAATCAAGGTATTACTTAGCAGACAGGAAAGGGGACATTGGCAGATTCAGTGACATCACTACATCAAGTTTAAATAAAATGATGGGTTACATATGAGGAAAAGAGAGACAAAAATGTATTTTACAAGGCATAGGTTTTTTCTGGTTTTTTTTTTTTTGTTTTGTTTTGTTTTTTGTTTGTTTGTTTTTTTTGTTGTTTTTTATTTTTTTGAGAGGGAGTCTTGCTCTGTTGCCCAGGCTGGAGTTCAGTGGTGTGATCATGGCTCACTGCAACCTCTGCCTCCTGGATTCAAGCAATTCTACTGCCTCAGCCTCCCCAGTAGCTGCAATTGCAGGTGCCTGCCACCACACCTGGCTAATTTTTGTATTTTAGTAGAGTTGGGGTTTCACCATGTCAGTCAGGCTGGTCTCAAATTCCTGACCTCAAATGATCTGACCTCCTTGGTCTCCCAAAGTGCTGGGATTATAGGCATGAGCCATTTCACCCAGCCAGTTTTTTGAGAGCCACAAGTTGACTTTAATTCCATGGTATAAATCAGTTATTTATAGTTAAAATGTAAAATACTATGAAATATCCAATATTTGTGGAGTATCAATACAGATCATCGTATTCCAAAGCCCAGTAAGCATTTAAAGATTGCAAGTAAAGGATAAACATTAGCAAGTCAATTAATTGGTGTCACATCTTTACTTTTGTTGCCAAATAAATACATAATTTGAAAGTGAAATTTATTTATTACCATTTTTTTCTTCTGGTCATTATATGTTGGTAAACTTAATTTTATGAATACATACATTCCTTGTCAAAATATTATCTTTGAAATGTCCAGGAAGTTTTAAAAAATATTTTCAATTTTCCTTGGAAATCATACTTCAGAATATCACCCAGGATGACTTACTGAACCTAGCAAGACAGTCCAACATTCAAAGTCAGGAAATGCCAGAAAATTCCAGTAAGATACTCCATGAGAAGACCATCTTCAAGACATAAAATCATCAGATTCTCCAAGGTCAAAATCAAAGAAAAAGTGTTCAGGGCAGCTAGAGAGAAAGGCAAGGTCACCTATAAAGGGAAGTCCATCAGACTAACAGAAGATCTCTCAGTGAAAACCCTACAAGCTAGAAGAGATAGGGGGACAATATTCAACATTCTTAAAGAAAAGATTTTCCAACCCAGGATTTCATATCCAGCCAAATTAAGCTTCATAAGCAAAGGAGAAATAAGATCCTTTTCAGGCAAAAAAATGCTGAGGGAATTTGTTACCACCAGACCTGCCTTACACGAGCTCCTGAAGGGAGCACTAAATATGGAAATGAAAAACTGTTACCAGCCTCTACAAAAACACACTGAAGGCCAGGCACAGTGGCTCATGCCTATAATTCCTGCAATTTTGGAGGCCGAGACAGGTGGATCACAAGGTCAGGAGATCAAGACCATCCCGACTAACATGGTGAAACCCCGTCTCTACTAAAAAATACAAAAAATTAGCCAGGCGTGGTGGCAGGCGCCTGTAGTCCCAGCTACTTGGGAGGCTGAGTCAGGAGAATGGCTTGAACCTGGGAGGTGGAGCTTACAGTGAGTGGAGATCATGCCACTGCACTCTAGCCTGGGCAACAAAGTGAGACTCTGTGTCAAAGAAAAAAAAACCAAAAAACACTGAAGCACACAGACAAGTGACACTATGAAATGCATAAAACAAGACTGCATAATAATCAACTAACATCATGCTGACAGGATCAAATTCACACATAATGTTACTAATCTTAAATGTAAATAGGCTAAATGTCCTAATTAAAAGACACAGAATGGCAAGCTGGATAAAGAACCAAGACCTATTGGTATGCTGTCTTCAAGAGACCCATCACACATGCAAAGACATACATAGATTCAAAATAAAGGATGGAGGAAAATTTACCAAGCAAATGGAAAACTGAAAAAAGCAAGAGTTGCACTTCTAGTTTCTGACAAAACAATCTTTAAAGCAACAAAGATCAAAAAAGACAAAGAAAGGCATTACATATTGGTGAAGGGTTCAATTCAACAAGAAGAGCTAACTATCCTAAATATATATGCACCCAATACAGGAACACCCAGATTCATAATAGAAGTTGTTAGAGACCTACAAAGATACTTAGATGGTCACATAGTAATAGTGGAGACTTTAACACCCCATTGACAATATTAGCTCACCGAGACAGAAAATTCACAAAGATATTCAGGACCTGAACCCAACTCTGGAACAAGTGTACCTGATAGATATCTATAGAAGTCTCCACTCAAAAACAAAAGAATATACATTCTTCTCATCACCATATAGTACTTACTGTAAAATTGATCACATAATCAGAAGTAAAACACTTCTCAGCAAATGCAACAGTATTGAAATCATAACAAACAGTCTCTCAGACCACAGCTCAATCAAATTAGAACTCAAGTATAAGACGTTCACTCAAAACCATACTACATGGAAATTGAACAATCTGCTCCTGAATTCCTTTTGGTTAAATAATGAAATTAAGGCAGAAATCAAGATGTTCTTTGATTTGAATGAGGAAAGAGATACAATGTACCATAATCTCTGGGACTCAGCTAAACCAGGGTTAAGAGGAAAATTTATAGCACTAAATGCCCATAACAAAAAGCTAGAAATATCTCAAGTTAACAACCTAACATCACCACTAAAAGAATTAAAAAACCAAGAGCAAACAAACCCCAAAGCTAGCAGAAAACAAGAAATAACCAAGATCAGAACTGAACTGGAAAAGACAGAGACAAGAAAAACCCTTCAAAAGATCAAGAAATCCAGGAGGTTTTTTTGGAAAATAAAATAAAATAGATTATTAGCTAGATTAATGAAGAAAAGAGAGAAGATTCAAATAAGCACAATCAGAAATCATAAGGGATATATCACCACTGACCCCACAGAAAAAGGAACAACCATCAGAAAATACTATAAACAACTCTACACACATAAACTAGAAAATTTAGAAGAAATTGATAAATTCCTGGACACATCCATCCACCAAGACTTAACCAGGAAGAAATTAAATCCCTGAATAGACCAATAACAAATTCTGAAATTGAGGCACTAATAAATAGCCTACCAACCCAAAATAGCCCAGGACCAGACGGATTCACAGCTGAATTCTACCAGAGTTACAGAGAAGAGCTGGTACCATTCCTATTGAAACTATTCCAAACAATTGACAGAGAGGGACTCTTTTTTCCCTAACTCATTCCATGAGGCCAGCATTGTCCTGACACCAAAACCTGGCAGAGATACAACAACAACGAAACAGAAAACTCCAGGCCAATATCCTTGATGAACATTGATGCAAATATCCTCAAAAAAAAAAAAAAAAAAAANAAATTGAGGCACTAATAAATAGCCTACCAACCCAAAATAGCCCAGGACCAGACGGATTCACAGCTGAATTCTACCAGAGTTACAGAGAAGAGCTGGTACCATTCCTATTGAAACTATTCCAAACAATTGACAGAGAGGGACTCTTTTTTCCCTAACTCATTCCATGAGGCCAGCATTGTCCTGACACCAAAACCTGGCAGAGATACAACAACAACGAAACAGAAAACTCCAGGCCAATATCCTTGATGAACATTGATGCAAATATCCTCAAAAAAAAAAAAAAAAAAAAATTACTGGCAAGCTGAATGAATCCAGCAGCACATCAAAAAGCTTATCTACCACGATCAAGCTGTCTTCATTCCCAGGATATTAGTTTGGTTCAACATATGCAAATCAATAAGTGTGATTCATCACATAAACTGATCTAAAGACAAAAACACGTGATTGTCTCAATAGATGCAGAAAAGGCCTTTGATAAAATCCAACATCTTTTCATGTTAAAAACACTCAATAAACTAGGTATTGAAGGAATATAACCCCCCAAAATAAGACCCATATATGACAAACCCACAGCCAAAATCATGCTGAGTGGGCAAAAGCTGAAGCATTCCCCTTGAAAACCAGCACAAGGCAAAGATGCCCTCTCTTGCCACACCTATTCAACGTAGTATTGGAAGTTCTGGCCAGGGCAATCAGGCAAGGAAAACAAATAAGGAGTATTCAATAAGGAGTATTTGGATAGGAAGAGAGGAAGTGAAACTATCTTTGCGGATGATAGGATCCTACATCTAGAAAACCCCATCATCTCAGCCCCAAAACTTCATAAGCTGATAAGCAAGTTCAGCAAAGTCTCAGGATAAAATAATCAATGTGCAAAATTTCCTAGCATTCTTATACACCAGCAACAGGCAAGTTGAGGGCCAAATCATAAATGAACTCCCATTCACAATTACCACGAAAAGAATAACATGCTTAGGAATGTAGCTAATAAGGGGAGTGAAGAACATCTTCAAGAATTGCAAACCACTGCTCAAAGAAATCAGAGAGGAGACAAACAAATAGAAAAACATTCCATACTTATGGATCAATATCATGAGAATGGTCATACTGCTGAAAGCAATTTCTAGATTCGATGCTATCCCCTTTAAACTACCATTGACATTCTTCACAGAATTAGAAAAAAAACTATTTTAAAATTCATATGAAACCAAAAAGAACCTGAATAGCCAAGACCATCCTAAACAAAAAGAACAACGCCAGAGCCATCACATTACCCAACTTTATACTGCAAGGCTACAATAACCAAAACAGCATGGTACTGGTACGAAAACAGACACATAGAACATAGAATGGAACATAATAAATAGCCCAGAAATAAAGCTGCACATCCATAGCCAACTGATCTTCAACAAAGGTGACAAAAGTAAGCAATGGGAAAACACTCTGTATTTAATAAATGGTGCTGGGATAACTGGCTAGCCATAGACATAGACCCTTGATGGTCATCAAAATTTGTTTGCGTAAAACTGTTATGCAAACAAAAGCATCCTGGATGAAAATTAATTTTCTCCAATCCAGTCTGGTGCTGGGTTATAGTGAACTGTAATTGGACAGGGACGATCAAACACGGTGGTCAAATATTTGGGCCTTAGAATCAAACAGCACTGGGTGGCATCCCAGCTTTGCCACTTCCCAGCTATGTGACTTTGAATAGGTTACCTTGTCAATTTTCACTTTCCTCGTCTTTGAAATTAAGAACAAATTATCTCCTTCAAAAGATTGTTGTAATTCCATGAGATACAACAGTTGAAACATTTACTGTAGTTCCTGGTGCAAAATAAGCATTCAGTTAGTCATTCTTTATCTCCTTATTAAAACACAGTAGTTAATGACTGCCAAACCATAGTGAATCAGTATATAACCTTTCTTAGCTGGCTGTTTGAAACTGATTTGCTATGTAGGTGAACTACCTTCTCATTAGTGAAGCCATTTGGAAATACACTACTTGTTCCTAATATGAATGCATTACAGTTTCATCAGCTTCAGTGTGCACAAGACTGTAATTAACAAGTAAAATGAACATAGACCATCTAAAAGTCATTAAAGTATGAGAAGAAAATTCCATTTTAACAAAAGTAAAATTCCCTGCATGTTTACTCACTTAGCAGAAGACATTTGAGGAGGATAATTTACTCACTGTTAGGCCTCTGAGCCTAAGCTAAGCCATCATATCCCCTGTGACCTGCACATATACATCCAGATGGCCTGAAGTAACTGAAGAATCACAGAAGTGAAATGTAAATGGCCTGTTCCTGCCTTAACTGATGACATTCCACCACAAAAGAAGTGAAAATGGCTGGTCCTTCCCTTAACTGATGACATTACCTTGTGAAATTCCTTTTCCTGGCTCATCCTGGCTCAGAAAGCTCCTTGTGACCCCCCCACTCCTGCCCGCCAGAGAACAACCCTCCTTTAACTGTAATTTTCCTTTACCTACCCAAATCTTATAAAACAGCCCTGACTCTATCTCCCCTCGCTGACTCTCTTTTCAGACTCAGCCCGCCTGCACTCAGGTGATTAAAAAGCTGTATTGCTCACACAAAGCCTGTTTAGTAGTCTCTTCACACGGACACGGACGTGAGTGAAACTCACTAATGTGTTAGCAGATCATGGATGAAACTGCTTGTAACCTCCTGCTGTCATTGTCATGAAATGCAGCTAACATTAATTGAAATATCTGAATGCTTGGCTCTACAGCCTGTGAAACAAACATAAAAATTTTTTGTGTATTTTGTTAGTTTTTCAGTATTAATATTAGAATGTCAGGTTTTCATTAATTATTTGCTGTATTGATATATATTGTAGTAAATGGCTTTTCTAAGATGTCTTTAAGGAATACTCATATAATAATTAATATCCCTATCTCTTTGCCATTGGACACAGGTAAATCATTGTTCGTAACAAATGCCAAACCTAGATAACCTTGATTATATTCCTAGTCTTCAAAAACTGACATTCTGAGATTAAATGGAATCTGATAATGTTTTGAAAAAGGAAAGAAAAAAAGCTGTCCCTATTCACCGGACTTGGTGGAGAGAGAGATTTGCTAATCACTGCAAAGTGAAAGTGTTCAGGACATTATGATGGCAATTAGTTGTGTACCTTGCTGAAGTGATGGCTTAAATAGCTGACAGAGCTTTCTTTAGTGAGTACTTTTGTATTCACCAATGGGTTCACCTTGCCTGCTGCCTAGACAGACCTGATTTATCAAGACATGTGAATTGCAATAGAAAAAGTGTAATGCATGCAGAGCCAGCTCTGCAAGAGACTGGAGTTTTATTAGCCAAATCAGTCTCCTGGAGCTTTCAGGGATCAGAGTTTTTAAAGACAACTTGGTGGGTTTGGGGAAGCCGGTGAGCCGGGAGTGCTGATTGGTGAGGTCAGAGATGAAATTGTAAGGAGTCAAAGCAGTCTTCTTGCCACTGAGTCAGTTCCTGGGTTCCTCCCAAAGTTAGTTCAGCCTATGCCCAGGAATGAACAAGGAGGTCAGCTTGAAGGTTAGAAGCAAGATGGAGGTGGTTAGGTCAGATCTCTTTCACTGTCTGTTACAATTTTGCAATGGTGGTTTCACTTTGCCTAACTCAGACTGCTCTTCCTCTGTCTTGCATTATTATTACTATTTTTTAGCATCTTCAAAAGAAGAGAAATGAAAGAATATTGCACAAGTGCAAGATTTACCTTGTAAAGTCAAATGTAGGAAATGATTTTGAGGACCTAATAGTAACAGGATCTTGATACTGACTAAAATGAAATTACATTATCAAAGAAAGATGCAAGAGGCAGATAAAGGAGAGGGCCCCTGGAGAATCTCTGACCTGCCTACAGGCTGGCAGAACAAGGTAGAGCCACGGGAAGTCCCTGCCTTGTGCAAGGGGAGGAGCCTGGCCCCTTCAGCTCAGGTGTGGTGGCCTGGAATCAGTCTGTGAGGTGGGGGCCTGCTAGGAGACACCCCTCTCATTTTGCTGAGAGTTTATTTATTTTTTCTTTTTTTCTTTTTACCCAGTATATTCCACTCTACTCATCCTTCAGGTGTCTGCATTCCTAATCTTTCCTGGTTGTGTGACAGGAACCCGGTTTTAGTTGAACTAAGGAGCAAAATTCTGAAAGACTATTATGCCATGTCTTTACTCTTTTATCGAAAATCACACACACACACACACCATGTATGTGACTCTTTTGAGCTTGTTCTTGTGCTGATAACAAGCTAGAAAACATAAGAACATCTCTGCCTTATAGCTGCCTGTAATCCTCTATAAGATTATGTAGGTTCATTAATTACTCAATAATTTAAACACTGATACGTTAGTATTATGTTAACAACTGTTTCTAAAGTGCAAGTTACAAACTTCATTGATTCATAGGATATACAATGAAGTTACAAACTTCATTGATTCATAGGATATACACGCTATTAAAAGTTACTCCAAAGGATTCTGTAACTTTTTTAGTAGAACCCATGTTTTCAATTTTAGTTTTAAAAATTTCAAATATAGAGAGAACTTGAAATAATTTTAGAGTGAATACTATATTCTAAGAACCTAGATTTGACCATTAAAATTTTAACTATAAATCTTTTATATCTATCAATATATGCACAGACATCTACTTTAAAATTAAATCTTAATGGAACCTCAGTATTTCCTAAAACAGATAATAAATGCAGTGCTTCTCTGATCACAAGAGAGCTCAAGGCCCAAAAGTCTACTTGTTCTGGTTAACACTTCCCTGACGGACCTGACCTCTTTGTCAGTTCCACTGTGCACAATTTGACAACCAATAATCTAGTCAAAGCCTCCTCATTATTTTGAAGATCAAAAAACAAAAACAAAAACAAAAACGAAGATGCAGTGACTTGCTGCAATGAATGCAAGGCTGCCTTTTAAGCTGTTGCCAGACCTGAAACTAGAATTTATTTTTCTCTGTCTTTGTTGCTGATGTACCACTGCTTAAAAATCACTTTGAGTTGCTTAAATAAGTGTCAGGATAGCCTCATCCATCTGCATATTTTGTATTCTGAAAGCATTCCAACTAGTGTGGTGCTGGTTAGAATGAGTATGTAGTCCAGGTTCAGTGGCTCATACCTGTAATCCTAGCACTTTGGGAGGCCGAGGTGGGCAGATCACGAGGTCAGGAGTTCGAGACCAACCTGGCCAATATGGTGAAACCCCGTCTCTACTAAAAATACAAAAATTAGCTGGGTGTGGTGGTGCACACCTGTAGTTTCAACTACTTGGGAGGCTGAGGCAGAAGAATCGCTTGAACCTGGGAGGCGGAGGTTGCAGTGAGCTGAGATGGCACCATTGCAGTCCAACCTGGGCAACAGAGCAAGACCCTGTCTCAAAAAAAACCCCAAAAAACCCAAAATGAGTGTGTAATAGCTTAGCCCATGTGTTACAAAGTAGTTATTTTTGGGCAAAGGTCAGGGTTATATTTTGGCTTTGAGAGCAAAGGTAATTCTGGGGATCATCAAAAAATTAAATCTTACCATAGGCTTAGATCATTGTACAAATACTCTTAAGTAGCATCTTTTTCCTTTGTGTTAGATCACTTTATTCTTGGGTTTACTCATGCATTTATTCATACGGCTTCTCTTTGGTAGTCTTACCTTCTTAAGTCAGCTGCATAGCATTTGCTTTTTTTAAATACAGGACTTGGATATTTACGATTTCCTCTATGGAAGTATTTTTCCTTTAGCTTTTTCAGAGGTTGACTTCTTAACCTCCAGGCTCCCATTAAATATCACTTCCTCAGAAATGCCTTGCTTGGCCCACTTTAGGCTGTCTCACTCAGTCACTGCAAAACACATCACTTACTGCATTTCTTTCATAGCACTTATCACCATCTGTAATTATCTGGCTTTTGTTTTGGTTTTTTATTTTTGCTTTGATATTCAACACATGTTGCATGAGAGCCGGACCAGAACAAAAGCCTGGCTTACAGTTAATGCTCCTTTATCCATATCTTTGTGTTTATTTGAATATCTACTATGAATATCTACTATGTGGCAGTCATGGTTTAGACTCCAAAATATTACAACAGATAAAATAAACAAAACCTTTGCTTTTATGAATTTTACATTTTCATAAGGGACGGCAAAGACACACCATGTAAGTAGGTAAATAAAATGACAAAAATCTACAATAAATTGAAACATAGGGAGGATGGAGAGTGATGGAAGGTGAACTTTTAAACATAGTAGTGAAGTCAGGTACCGTGGCTCATGCCTGTAAGCCCAGCGCTTGGGTAGTCTGAGGCCAGGAGAATTGCTTAAACCAGGAGTTTGAAACTAGCCTGGGCAACTTGGCAAAATCCCATCTCTACCAAAAAAAAAAAAAAAAAA